>NC_060121.1:499030559-499333589 GCF_021461395.2 Schistocerca americana
TGGGGATCCGATGTATGTGGTGAGGTAGCGCAATTTCTGTCACAGGCTTGTACTGCACAAAGATGTGAGTCTCAGTTCGAAACGCAGTTTAAACTTGTCATTAACGTTCCTTCAGAATTGCCTTACAAGAACCTTCAGGTCTCTACTTGATTAGTAAGGTACTAGGGGTGCTGGCACACTTTTGATATCGAATTGATATGCAAAATAATTAACTCAATTAGCTCAATCAATTAATTACCCCCATCTGCTCCCACCCCCACTCCCAGATGATGTGTTTTCCTCAACCTGCACCTGGGTCCCAGCATACTTCCCCTCCCGACTTTCCCCCTCCCCCATCTACCCTTTTGACGGGAATTTCAAATTTTGACGGGAATTTCGAATTTTGATGAGTATTTCGAATTTTGGCGGGAGTTTCTTTGTCCCAAGGCTGTGCTGACGTTCTACCTCACCCCTCACCTGGGAATTGAAAATGGTGGTGTCTTTTCAGGGAGTCCAACCCTGGTCCTTCTGGATGGAAGGCCCAAGTGCACCCCCCCCCCCCCCCCCCCCCCCCCGACACTGGGAACTGAAATAAAAATCGGTCCCAATTATAATTAATCACACAGATTGGTCCTAATTACACAACTATATGCATAATGCTACACAAGAACTACATAAAATCGCAATACAGCTCGAAATTGACGATGCCATAGAACTGGTGTTATCCTGCTGGGAAAATATTTTACGATACCAATCAAAACCTGTGGCAGACGCACTCACACTCTACCCTTCACCTATAAGCTGGCGGGAAAAAGACTGGAATGTAAGGTAATACCTTCAGTTTTTTTGGTGGGAAACATTATCAACTGGCGAGATTATGGTGTTGGACAGAGAGGAATTTAATAAGTATATTACCTGTAAGCATACAGCTGAGGACCATATTTATCATCTTTGACGTAAGAGTTCATTATAGATGCTTGCTTGACAATCACCTTGCAGCCCAGGTAATTGAAGACAGTACACACTACTACAACTGATGGAAAATGCATCACTGTTCTAATTAAACGAAATTGTTGTGAAAAAACCAGCACTCGTAATGCAAAACATGTACTGCGGAAAATCGGCGTCCCAAAAGACTGCAGAGTGGGCAGTAGTTGTATGTATATTCTCCTTAGGCACTCACAAACTAACATGGAGGCAGTTTTACCACCCCCTCCCCCTCCCTCCCGCCCTCACTCACTCTCCTCACCTTAGTTAGGGATAGAGGCCTGTTCTATCTTGCCAATGGTGGTCCGCAAAGAGATCCTTCTGGTGGCATTGATATATTGTCTGCACTATGCGGAAATCAGTCACAGATAAAGGCATAAAGAGAACACGTTTTACAATCCGTTAAACGTATTTCCCAGAAAGACTGGATCCTCTGGAACAACAACAAAACTCCGAAGAACTCCTCAGATCGCTTTTTCAAATGGCCAGCTGCTATCGCCGCACCCTGCTTTGGGTCACTGGCCATCTCCCCGGCGGATGAGCTCGCAGTCTCCTTTGGGTGACAGTCCAAGCATCAGACCTTTGCCAACATAAATAGAAAATTTAATGGCGCCACCCTGGCCACAGGCCACGACCTGACCGGAGCACATATGCCTAGAGTGACCACCCACAGGTGCGCGCACACACACATACTGGAGTGTTTCCACACCACCACTCCAATCTGTGGTGGAGAACACTTATTGAACGTCAGCACATCTCTTATAGTTGAGCATTCTATAAAATTATGCGTTGTTGTGTTGAAGTCAGATATGGAAGCTGGAGGGGTCTGTAGAGATTGAATAAAAGTCTCTAACGTTCTTTGCATCAACCTGTCGTCTTCTAAAGTGGTGTTCCCAGCACAGAAGACAGCTCGTAGGTCGCGGGATCTTCATCGGCGGAGGCTGCTATGCTATCATCTCGAACTTGAACGTGTGTTTGTGCTTTTTTTATGGGGTGCCACTTGTCCAGGTTAGTTTCTATATCTACAGAGGGCAAGATCTGTAGTACTCACAATGACGGTAGGCGACACTTCTCATTAACGTATCTGTTTGTTTGTATATTAAAATATAGCTTCTTAGACTGCCTTCTACATCACTTGACATAGGTCTCTTAATAGTACGGTAACTTTTCGGATAACTTCCAATATAGAGTATGACATGTCCGTCCGAAACAGAGGTACTTGTCCGACTCTGAAGAACACCCGAAACAGAGTTGTGTGACCGGACCTTAAGAATGCTCGAAACAGTCTTGACTAGTGCAGCTAAAGTACTTTCTCTCCCATGTGCGCCAATACGACCCAAAGATGTCCGAAGCAGTTTGGTTGCAATTTCGTTATTCTTATGTTTCTCAAAGCTAGTGAATTTTGATAAACAAATACAGTAGACTCGTAGGGTAACCATAAGAGATTGTCATACTGAAAACTAGGTTAAATACAATGAAAAGTTTATAAATACCGGTAATTAATAAGAAAGTTACGCATTTTGGGTCTAACACCCGAATGTGCTGACCAATCAAGAGCAAGTTCAGTACAACTGGAAGATTCTCCCATGGGAATGGTACATAGTGTACCATCTGCTGCATGTATCTCATTCCACTTTTGTGCCATATGCTACTTCACGTGTAGCAAGCTCAATCAAGGCGAGCTTCTAGCGAAGTAAACACTGGTGGCCACAACCACGAATACCCACTAGCATGAGATCTTTGCCAATATAAAAAGGAAATTTAACTGAGCTGTCCTGGCCACAAGCCACACCCTGACTAGAGCACATCTGCCTAGAGTGAACACCCTCTCACATGCATGCACACACACACACACACACACACACACACACACATAAACACACACCTGCCATCCATGCACACACACACACACACACACACACACACACACACACACACACACGCACACACACACTGGACTGTTTCCACAACACCACTCTGTTCGAGCATCTATTAAAAGGAACACAATCGTGATGATAATAAATGGCCTCAGTGCAGTCCATTTCTTTTAGTCTTATGAGCAAAATCGACCACAGGATACAATTCACGTCTCATTATTTTGTGGCATCCAACAAAGTGCACCACCACCGATTACAAATGACCAGGATATACACCCCCTATACATATCCACCATGGGTAAAACTGGAAGAACAAACTTCCACTATTTTGCTGCAAGAACTGCCAATCAACACATAATGTCATCATTGTTTCAAAACCATCACCGGAGTAAAGAAAAAGCGCGAGTTTAAACTCTAAAGAATAAAACATCTATGTTAAGCAATTTCTTCCAGCTTGATGGACAAATTAAGCGACTTGAGATCGTCTCTCAGGTTCAGATCACTGTCTGTTAATAAACTGGTATGTACGTGTGTATTACAAACATTTCAAACACTAGGAATAAATTAGAGAATACAATCTTTCATGCCATGGGCTCACATGTCAGAAAAAAATACAATCATTTTACATTCGACAACAACATGCTGTTTTGCATGCTATGGCAAGTCCCATTTTACCATTGTGAAGCTAGATCACAACTGCATTTACGAATCAAATCGTGGGAGCCTGTCTTGTAATAGAACCTCCTATAAGATTTTCTTGCGTCTCTCTCTCTCTCTCTCTCTTCCATTACATCGAAACCAGTTCCCATCTGTGTGCTTACATTTGATGTTTCTGCTCCAGAAATCCTGTATATTGATATGTCTGTAAATTCCTAATCATACAGCAGGTCCTCACATTCTAATTTTGTTTTGAAAAAATCTACTCACATATCGGGGGGGGGGGGGGGGGGGGAAGATGGGCCAAACACTATCATTTCTGGGTTCCACAACGAGCAATGATGCAAGTGAGGTCTATTTTATAACTAGAGGTTATGAACTATGAAACAACATAGGACTTACAGTAACACCTATTTTTAAAAATGCAGTTGTGACAATAATAATAAAAACAGTCATGATTCAATGAGAATAGATACAGCTGACTTCTATTACTCTTACCAGTGAAATTTGTGCAGTTTTGAGAGAACTATATGTATCCAAACTTTAATCAGTTTTACCATTCCTTGTAATAGCACCTCCTGTAAGTGTTTATCACGTCTCTCTCTTCTGATACATCGACAAAACAAATACCATATGTGCGTCGACATTGAGCATATTACATATACATGTATCACTCCTTTGGAGCAGGTGGCAAGTGGTTGAAGTTGCTAGCACAGACCTGGGTAAATTAGTGTCAGCTGTACCGGAGGAAGACCATATCTAACAGAGTATCAATCACAAGAGAGGGTTTCTGTATTATTCCTTCATAAGCAGTTTAATACATTGTTTCTTTGGCTGTAACAAATCCAAAAAGTGTAACACTATAGCTTTGTACTCTGCCATACACCTTTCTCTTATGCTGTGTCAGGTGCTAATCTGACAACACATTTCAATCCTTTGGCTCTCACAGAAAGCTGAGCATCGCATGGTGTAAACTATGCAGCTCCCACAACACAAAGATTGGTAGAAATAAAACACAGAGCCGATGATTCTCATTGAAAAATATGTGGAACAAATAACAACACATGGAAACTGGAAGAGTTTGCGGCATTGTAGAGGGTTTCCAACAGCTATTCGAAGGTGATGACCTACACAGTTAATCTCATCTTCCACAGTGACGTGGTAACAGACATCTCGGTGTTCCATTTTGCTGAGCGTTGTTTCCTCCTTTTGCAGTCATGTACATGGTTACTGTTCCAGTAATGACCATCACCGGAAGGTCCCATTCACAACATACATGAGGTACTAGAAATAAAAGAGGTACTACTACCATATTGGTGAAAAAAATTGGAGAAAATAGAAACATGTGGAGGGAATCGCAGCGTATGTAAATAGAATAGTCTGCAGCATTGAGGAACGCTTCTAAACAACTGTCTGGATGACCTCTACATTTAATATCATGCTCAACAGTCTCAAGTAGCAGAAGTCCAGTGTTCCAGCTGGACTCCCTCTAAGTGGTGTTAATCGATCATTATGCGGTAATCAAGTGTACCAGTGGACGGATGGGATGGAAAAGACTGTATTGTTTGGGCAATGTATGGTAATACACACGACTGTTGATAGCACGATCTGTTTTAGCAATTTTACTAGTTCTTCCATAATTTCCTTGCCAGCCAATGTCACAGCAGAATGCTTCCCAATTTCTGCATCATCGCTAAATCATCCCTCTATTATTTTTCAAGTACCATACACCAGATTGCGAATACAGATGGGTGACTGTCCAGTTCATTCATTTGGTCATATATATCAAAGTCTATCAGTTATGTAATTTCAGTGCCAGCCAATGAAAGAGCAGAATGCTTCCCAATTTCTGTATCGTCGCTAAATCACCTTTCCACTACTTTGCAGCTACAATATACTAGATTCCGAATGCAGCTAGATGATTGTGCAGTATGTCCATTTGAACATATACACCGAACTGTACCAGACACCGATATAGGTAGATTATCTACATATTTCCAGGCTATCGATCGTAGTGCAGAAGTTACGATTGCGACTGACCATCTTTCCCTGTATGGATGGGTGTCACAGAGTATTCTTGCATTCGTAGGATAAAGTCAGAGATTAAACGATCCCTCCCGCATTGTCCTTGACCAACACTCCCTGCAGCACCAATCTTACCCACGGCACCCATTCAAAAACGCATGATCTCTCCAGATGCGTGTGAGCCGAGGAGGGCAGCACTCTTATCGGTGTATAGTAGGTATGAAAGTGTTGTGTTGATGTAACAGACGGTTAAGAAGAAACGTGTGGTTTATACATGATGGAGCTCCAGACCGATGGAGTTTGAAACACGCTATTAATTCTGAATCATTATTCCAGTCTGGAGTCAGACCTGGAAGGTAACGAAATGAGAGAAATGATAGTAGAGCATAAACACACACTCCTATGGTTACCCCGTTCTGCATCTAAAAAATTCTATATGGTTGATGCCATACAATTTCCGAAGTATTAGTATAGCGGAATGCAACGCTCTTAATACGCTAATGCAGGATGTATTTCTCCAACATCATACAACCACACCGCAAGTTTCCTACTCCAATGACTATGCTCACAAACTTTAAAATGATAAAACTACCTCCTTTTACACTAGTCTTGTGTCTTGGGATGGTATCGTCAGTGTGTATCCACTGCTCGAGCTGCATATACACCAACTAGATATTTTATCAAAGTATAAATACGTTCAAGGGAAGACGGGAATACAGCAATGTTAGTCACATAAGAATGAAATAAACAGGAAGTGCAGGGAATCCAAGGTGAAGTGGCTGCAATAAAAGTACAAAGATATCAAGAAACAAATGATCGTCAGAAGGACTGACCTAGTATATTCAAAGCAACCGTATGTGAAGTTAAAAGCAAGAGTGGCAACACTGAGAGTCCATATGGAATCCACTATTGCACGCAGAGGAGAGAGCGGATTGGTGGAGAGGGGACTATGGGACAACTTGTCTTTGAAGTGATAGAAGAAGAAATTCGAGTTGATTTGTTGATTTAAAAGGTTATGGAAAACTTGAGATAAAATAAGGCCTTCTATCAGAATTTCTAAAATCAATGGGGGGAAGTGGCAACCGAACTACTGCTCAAATTGGTGTGTAGAATCCATGGACAGGCGACTTAACATCAGACTGCTGGAAAATATCATCCACACGATTCTTAAGATAGCAGGAGCAGATAAGATCAGAAACTATCGCACAATCAGCTTAACAGCTCTCACATGCAAGTTGCTGACAAGAATGGAAAAAAAATTGAAGATGTGTTAGATGACGATCACTTTGGCTTCAGGAAAAGTAAAATCAGCAGAAAGCAGTCCTGGTGATGCACTTGATAACGGAATCAAGACCGAAGAAAAATTAAAACACGTTCATAGGATGTATCGACGTCGAAAGAGCGTTACACGGCGTGAACTGGCACAAGATATTCGAAATTCTGAGAGAAATAGGAATAAGCTATAGGGGACGACGGATGACATACAGTACGTATAAGGCCCCAGGGGCGACAGTAAAACTGGAAGACCAAGAACGAAGTACTCACATTAAAAAAGGGAGACACGGATGCGCTCTTTCACCCCTACTTTTCAATCTGTACATCGAAGAAGTAATGACGGAAATAAAAGAAAGGTAGAAGAGTTGGATTAAAATTCGAGGTGAAAACATGTCGGTGATAAGATTCGCAGATGATATTGTTTTCCTCAGTGAAGGTTGAGAAGAATTACAGGCTCTGTTAAATAGAATGAACAATGTAATGAGTACAGAATAAGGATTGAAACTGAATCGAAGAAAGACGGAAGTAATGAGAAGTAACAGAAATAAGAACAGGGAGAAATCTAACAACAGAACTGGGGATTGCGAAGTAGACGAAATTAAGGAATTCTGCTACTTAGGCAGCAAAATAACGCATGATGGAAGACAATAAAAGCAGACATGCACTAGCAGTAAGGGCATTCCTGTCCAAGAGCAATCTACTGGTATCAAACACAGACCTTTATTTGAGGAAGCAACTCTGGGAATGTTCGTTTGGTGGAACATAAGAGAATCGAAGTATTTGAGATATGGTGCGATAGGAAAGGTTAAAAAATAGGTGGAATGATAAAGTAAGGAATGAAGAGGTTCTCCGCGGAGTCGGAGAAAAGATTAACTTATGGGAAACACTGACAACGGAACTTCTATTAACTAAATGAGGTCAAAGTGAGAGGGGGAGGGTACAGCAAGATCTCACCAAATGTCATTTAAGGGGAGAATATACATTAATATAACGGATAACATGTTTTGTAAAATTAATTCAGAGAATAGAGAGTATTAGGGTGCCCACCAGTCTTTATGGCCTGTCTAAACTGAATGTTTTACCAATTTGCATGCCCGGACTTCCACGATTTGAAAAAAGTGCCGCACAAGAGTTAGATTTCATTCGGGTAGCTCCCCGCCGCGTCGATCGAAATCACTGCTTGTAAGTTACTGAGTCATGATATCCTGCAACGCATGTAAAACAGACGTTGTGTTCAAAATGAATATGTATCAAAACTTTTACAGTGTTTATTTCAGGCAGCATGCCGACAAATCGAAACAAAGACGCCAGCAAGACGTTAATCGTTTGTGGAAGAAAGCTAACCTGAAGTTCACCAACAACGATTTTCTTAGTGATCACATAAATCAAGAGGTTGGAAAGTTACGTAATCATACGCTTCGAAGGAAGGTAAAGATAATGTTGCCTTTCATCTGCAAAGTAAAGGTTCAGTGACGTTTAACATATACAGTATAAGCACATCAACAAAAGGTCAGCTTTACAGGGATCCGTCAAAGCGGTTAATATTATTTTGGCGGAGCCTTTTTGTCCATCTGTCTGTCCGTCTGTCCATCCAAATACTACTCTGGACTGGCATGTTTAAAATAAAGTGATTTTAATCACGTTAGCATTCAACCGCGATTCTTATACACATATTTTAACAACGCGTTTCAAGAGACAATGCTCCCATCATCAGGTTGTAAAATCCATGTCATGAAACTAAACGGACTAAAAAGACAAAATACCATCACAAATAGTTGGGAAGTCCATATAGCAAAACAGAATTAAAAGTTTATTGGACCGTGGGTCCTCGTCTTAGATTGAAGTTGTTGACACAAGTCGATGGCCGCCCCATAGCTACCAAATATGCTGTCGCACTGTGCCGGCTCGGGAGCCGGTCCAATATACTTTTAATTCTGTTTTACTATATGGACTTCCCAACTATTTGTGATGGTATTTTGTCTTTTTAGTCCGTTTAATTTCATGACATAGATTTTACAACCTGATGAAGGGAGCATTGTCTCTTGAAATGCGTTGTTAAAATATATGTATAAGAATCGCGGTTGAATGCTAACAGTGATAACCAGTATAACGACAACTGCTACCTAGACTCCATAATGGATTATATTAAAAAGATTTTAATCACGCATTAAAAACTCTGTTTAATATACTCTTTATGCCAATGATTACATTTTTATCCGAAATAAGAGGCGAAAATGATAACTTTATTTAAGATATACCATAACGAGTTTAACCAAATTAATTGTTTTGAAAGCCGCCAAATGGTGGATAGATTATTGTAATGGATAACATTTTGTTTCATAAAATTAATTCCGAGCAACCTGATAGGTATTTTTGATGGTATGAAGCAAAGACATGGACATAACAAATAAATTTAAATATTAAAAAATTAGAGGATTCACCTCAGTCAAAGGTGATAGGAAGTCGCACTATTTCTGACCAAAGGGGGAGAGGTGGTGCAAATTTAAAAAAAGCTTGACGTAAGGAATGAACGTCCCACAAGAAGAAGGGACACCCTGTTAGGGCATGCGTTGAAACATCAAGGAATAACTTCTGTGCTTCTAGAGGGACCTGTAGTGGACAAAAACTGAAGTCAGAGATTGGAATAAATCCAACAAATAATTGAGATAGTTGAAGACGTCGAGTGTAAGAGCCATCCATGGAGTAGATGGATTTTTCACAGATCTCAGAGCTTAAAATACATGTCGATTTGGCTCACATCCCAAATTAAATGGACAGTTTTCCAGTAATTCCACTTCATAATAAATTTTTCATGATATAAAGTGGTGAAATGCTCTTGTGATATTGTAATCAGGTTCTTGTCCTTACAATGATATGGCAGCCATGAACGTACGTTTGTCTGGAGTCGACAATGGATGCTACAGTGACAGTTATCAGAGGAAATTAGCTCGTCACTGGTACAGTTATTCTGATTCTACTGCCTTTCTACAAGCAGAATGACGTTTTTCTAGCTATCTGAAGTTTATTTTTCCATGTAATCCATTTTTTTGCCGTCATGACGATTAATAAGTGTTAATCTGCCATTTTTTCCCTGTTTAACTTACCGAGAAAACCTAGTTTTCAGTGTTATCGGTTACCGCTCTCATTGTTAATACACTGTATTTCACTGATGCAAGAAGATATTTTACTCAATTAACGAATTTTTCAATGCAACGTATATTAAACACACCTTGCTACTACAGTACTTATTACAGCGTTTAATTTTTTAACACTAAATTCAGGAACTGCTAGTTGTCTAAACACTGAAAAAGAATGAAATTTTTTACTCACTGTAAGAATTTAACTGCAACTGATGCAGTTTGGATTCTCATTAGCTACGTTGCCGTAAATGTTCTTACTAAGAAGCGACTATACTCAAGTACAATCACGCTTCCGCATGGTTCCGAGCCTCTTGTGCGTAGTTATAGCTCTTGCTAATGGCTCTCCGATGATCATTACTGCCAGGTGTACTGCTGCTTGTAAGTAGCTATCTAAAGGTGCACTTTATAGTTAATGACCAGAAAAAAGAAGCAGCTGCCTTATTGTGCATTAGGTTCTTGAGTTATTATTGGTTGTCAAGCTGATTAACATGCTTTGCGCATTTGTTAATGTGACGTTTCATTTGCACAGCGAACCTCGTAAGGGTGTTTCACACACCATTTCTGATTCTTGAAAGCAATTCCTTTCATTTCAGTTAAGTCTTTCTTTAACTCCTGTTCGTAGATCATTTCTGCTATGAAGTTGCTACTTCGGTATCGTCCTGCTTGGTGGCTGATCTTGTTGTGAAAGAGCTTCTCGATAAATCATTTCGTAGTTGCAGAATGAGAAGGGTTAAGAGAAAGACCTGTTGGTCCACTAATCAGAGCTCTCCTTAGCGTTACAGATAACTTTTACTTGATGTTTTTGTCTCCCGAAACAACAATTTTACCTGTTGAAACTTACCAAACCCTAGTATCTAAAACTCTAGAAATTTGGTTACGTACGTTTCATCTGTTGATATTAATATTTTTAAACTGTAAGTAAAGATCGGTTTCGTTTGACATTGAAATGATGGTAGAAATGACGTATTTTATGTAAGTTACGCAGGCATCGTACTTTCCGAGCAACGTAATTGTTGAACGTTCATTGTTACCCTGAGCAATGAGAAAGTGTGTAACTACGAGGAGCGTGCAGTAAGTAATGCAACATATTTTTTTCCGAAAACAGGTTGGTTTTATTGAGGATTCCGATACGCTTCATTATTCCACACTCTTTTTGTCACAAAAACCTATATTTCAACATGATCTCCGTTCAATGTAATAGTCTTACGCTACATTACTGGGAGGGCATGGTACCGCTCTACTGGTCGACGTCTGAGTCAACGTCTTGCTGCATGAATAATCTCCCCATAATCCATGTAATGTTTCCCGCGGAGTGCATCCTTCATTGGACCATACAGGTGGAAGTCGGAAGGTGCGAAATCAGGGCTTTAGGGTCGATGGGAATGAACAGTCTAATGACGTTTTGTTGGTTCCTCTTGGGTGTGCAGATTTGTGTGAGGCCTTGCGTTGTCATGGAGAAGGAAAAATTAGTTTGCATCACCTCGAATGGCCGGCCGGAGTGGCCGAGCGGTTCTAGGCGCTTCAGTCTGGAACCGCGCGGCCGCTACGGTCGCAGGTTCGAATCCTGCCCTGGGCGTGGATGTGTGTGATGTCCTTAGGTTAGTTAGGTTTAAGTAGTTCTAAGTTCTAGGGGACTGATGACCTCAGCAGTTAAGTCCCATAGTGATCAGAGCCATTTGAACCAATCACCTCGAGGGTCCGGCCGTTCTGACACAGTTGTGTGCGACCGGCAGGCGGGAGATCGGATCTGGGCTTCTGTTTGTGTGACCTTGATGACATACGCCTCGCCCAGCGACTCACCTTGCTTGTTTTCATTGCCAGGTCTTCGTAGACATTCGGCAACCACCTGTGAATATCTGCGACGCTCTGGTTTTCCGCCAAAAGAAACTCACTCACAGCGCTCTGCTTGGAACTCACCTCCATTACAGACGCCACTTTGAAGGCTACGTGTCGGAAATATAGGGGCTGAACTGGGAATATTCCATGTTCCACAACAACATTTTTTCAACCGAGACTGGCCGACAAAAAAATTTGTTGCATTACTTCTTCAACACTGCTCATAAATCAAAATAGTCGTAAGTAGGAGGCTGAGAGAGGAAATCTTTCGGACGATACGACTGTCTGGCTGATAGCAGTATGCCCCGAATGTTGCAAACGTTGTTTTTTGCTTGAATATAGCATTTTCTTTGTTCATCTCTTGGCATAGCTGCCTATAATGTTTATTAATGTTTAATGAGGCTATGGTATTATAGTACACGAATAGTCTTCCGCACGAGATTTGATCACGATAGTGAAGTAAAGGAAAACTGGTAAGTAGTGTTAGGCAGCTACTCGTCAGGTGCCATAAGCTAAACTGTATGTTCGAAATTGTATCGCTTAATTCTAACACTTGTTCTACGATTGTAGTGATAGATACTCGTACACTGTGCGTAACGGGAAACGTGCACAAGAGGTGCTATTCTGAAAATAATATTGCCAGTTTGCTGTTAACATTATTACCGCGAGCATCTCTCCTAGTGAAACACCGTTACAATACAGATTTATTCAAAATGATCCAGAAACTATATTGAGGTAAGGTATAGTACTATGATTATTTGTATGGATACAGAATTTCCTCCCAGACGACATGTAAGAAGGATCGATCTACCAGACACTTCATTTACGAATACACAGAAGCTTAAGCACACAGAATGCCTTTCTAAAGGTGGGCGTATCAGGCAGTTCTGACTGTCATCGATGCAGACACTTCGGGTGAGTGTGGACCGATTTTGCCTGTAGACTGCGTGTCTTGTCACTAAAGGTTCACACATTCAACGTTTGTAAAAATGATCCAAAGAACTTCTTGGGTTGTTGTTTCCATATACACCATCATATAATACCTTACCTCAATACAAACATTTTTACATCACTAGAAAGTGTCTAGATCATTTTGAATAACCCTGCACTGATGCAAAACAGAGTGTCCATTCCAAACAGCATGCACAAATAATTGAGCCCGAAATTCTTATAGCTCGAAAAGAAATATGTGTTTCCTATGTCCTCACTAATGTTCGAAATACCTGTCTTGTTAACAACTCTGGCTGCCCGCAAACGACGCAACCTGATGAAATACACTTGAATTACTTTCACTAAGGAAATAAAACGTAACCATTGTCATTTTGGAAATAAATTTTATAGTGTGTCAATCGTGTCACAGTCTAATTGGAAGTTAACATGAGGAGTTTTACGTCCCATTTCAACAGTAAAGTTGTTGTTTATTTTTCTTACTTCTGTTTGTGTATGAAATAATTTTGCTAGCTAAACTCGTTGAAAAGATATCAATCGATACCTCCAAGAGTTGTGCAGTGGACGGCGTTCCGTATCCCTGTCCCGCCACTCAGGTTTAGATTTTCCGTGGTTTTCTTAAACTGAGCCCAATGACTGGGTGGTTCCTTTGGCTAGAACATGATCGATTCCTTTCCCTACCGTTTCCTTATCCGAGCTTGTGCTCATCAACTTATTGTATGTGTAGCAAGGTAAAGTCGGCGAGTTGCTCGACATGTGCGATATACAAACCGGGACATGATGATCTCGTCATTTTTTTAATTGTTGATATTTTTTCATTCTCTAGGTAGAGCTGGCCGTTCGAGCAATGACCCAGTGAACAATGCGGGACTTCGATGCCAAGTAGCGGGCGAAATGTTAAGTCGGGGAGACGGAGTTCGAATTTGTAGGGAATATTGGTATTCGGTTTTCAGTTTTGGAATTTGCCTTACAACAAAGGGAAACCTCCCGAAAATCCTTGTTAGAAGAGAAGATGGGAACAATTTTTAATTTAATTGTGGAAAAATATGTCTGATCCAAAAAGTATGAAAGCCTAGTGTTTGTACAAATGTAATAGTTTATATGCATTTACGGTAAAGTTGTAACTTCAGGCACACGTATGATGCTGCAAACACCAATCAATGGGATGCAGGTTTTGCAGCAAATGGGACAGAAGCAGTCCCAATCAGGTACTGTTTGGTAGGTGATTTACAGTTTTGACACTTGAGTGACGACTAAGGGAAATCTGCTAAAAATATTTTTTGGACTGGGGTATTCAAAGTGCATTAATACAGGCTGATTCGACTGCCCCTACCGATGTCGTTTTATGCAACCCGCAATCTTATAGCCGCCTTAAAAAACGACGACCGAGGTTTTCCTGTTCTCTCGCTCTTCTGCAGAAATAATGAACAGGACGTTTTTGTAGGAAATTTAATGTAGTTAAATATTGTACTGGCAATGTTTTCGCTACAGGGCGTAGTCTTCGAATTATTCAAGAAAAATGTAAAGAAGGTACCTTCAAACTCGGTGTCCACCGGTCAGGATTTGCGGTATATTGATCATGGTGCTTCCTCTTGCTACTGAATTTTGCGACTGCGGGAATTATTTCCCACGTTCGACATATTTTGATCTTCATTGACTGATCTTATTACGGCTCCAGCGTAGTCAAACACTTGCATAATGTGAAATTTACTTTTGTGAAAATTCACCCAACAGTCTTGTGAATTTGAGAGAACAATAACGAACAATCATAACGTTGTATTCGTCATACCTTCCGATTACGAAACTACTGTGGTTGTAAGGGGATAATTATGGATTGAATTGTCAACATAATTAGTTTTAGCGTAACATTCATTAAAGTCGTTTTTCTTTCTTTACCCTCAAGGACCGATTTAAATTAATAATGTTAATGAAATAGCCGACTTTGCTGATAGCGTAATAGCCGAATCAATTGAGACCAAAAACGGTCGAATATAGTCCGTGTAGTCGGAAACTTTTGTACAGTGGCTGGACGGAGTGACATGAACAACATACTAGACATCCTGACTTATGAGGGCTGTAAGGATGGAAGCGCGAGAATATAACTTTTGTACGTGTTTCGTGAATAGTTCGAAAAACGGCGGTCTCCAGCGAAAACATATCTCAGTACAAAATTTAACTACATTAAATTTCCTACAAAAAGGTACTGTTCATTTTTTCCGTAAAACTAAGCACGCGCAGAATGTTAAGAGCGAGCGAGCCACTCGTCGCAACGGAGTCTCTAAAAATGTAGCTGAAAGAAACATTCGTTTAAAAACACAGGGGTGTTCGAGAATATTTGTTGGGAGAGAATCAATCGTTGAAGAAAACTATTCTCTGTCCTAAAATTTGTGTCAGTTTCGGTAATATTGAACCGATAAGGATTGTAGACACTGCGAGTGAGCCCCCTGTGTTTTCAAGGAATGCTTTGAAGAAGTGTGAAGCTCTCATGTCACGTACGATTTTACCTATTCCGAAGGTGAAACTAGAAGGTGCAATTCTGGAAAAGTATCTTGAAATAAGTGAACAGATTGAAATACATTGCACAACACAATTTAAGGTTCACTTTCTTTGAAACCAATTAATTGTCTCGAATTGCGACGCAGAGTTATTAAATTTGGCTGAAACATGCGTAAAACCTGCCTCTGTAATGGTACAAAAGTGTGGCGCCCTGATCAGTCACCCTCGCGCTCGGCTACGCTTCACTCGCGAAGTGGCCTCGTGGTTTGAGGCGCCATGTCACGGATTGCGCGGCCCTTCCCGTCGGAGGTTCGAGTCCTTCCTCGGGCATGGGTGTGTGTGTGTGTGTGTATTGTTCTTAGCATAAGTTATTTTATGTAGTGTTTAAGTCTAGGGACCGATGACCTCAGCAGTTTGGTCCCTTAGGAATTCACACACACATCGGCTACGCTTCACACAGCGAGATGTCGACTCATGCAAAGAAAATCCAGAGCTCAGACACTCATGTGAGCTGTAAAGTGGATTAATTGTGTCACATTAGTACCAAATTTTACCATAATTGTGCCCAACGCCACAGTGGACATGTCACATAATGGTAAGATCGTCAACATTCACCTTCCTCGCTCCTTATCGAACAACATCGAGAAGATTACTTTCTGAACGAAAGCGTACTTCATACTTAGACTGAAAATATCTTCATCTCTGAATTAATAGCTTTTTTCACGTGTGAAAACCACAAGCTGTGTGAGCATAATTACAGTATTTTCGTTAATGTGAAAGAAAGTGCTGCTGATGATTAATTTCTTGCTTAAGTTTCTGCCATATTCAATAAGCGTTATGCACTGTTCTAATGTAAATGAATTAGAACATTAGTAATTTAATGAAGCAAATATTATCGCCGGCCGCGGTGGTCTTGCGGTTCTAGGCGCTGCAGTCCGGAACAGCGGGACTGCTACGGTCGCAGGTTCGAATCCTGCCTCGGGCATGGATGTGTGCTTAAAACTTCACCCATTAGTCAGTTCTAGACACCTTTGATCTTGATATGGACTGTGTCTACATGACGTCCCACGTCCTACAAAAAAAGCATAGCAGGACTACCACGAAAATTAGTAAATCTGACAGTGAGAGCAAACCTAAAAAGAACCTAAAAAGAAACTAAGTTTACAAATTATTCTGCGCAACAAAAAAACTAAAATTTGTACCTTGTAACAGAAAAATACGAGTTTAAACAGGAGTCCAATGTCACTAGTGTTTAAATTTTCACCTTTAAATTGTGAGACGACTTTAGATCCAAGAATAAGATTTAGTTTTTGGTGTTCAATGTATACTCCTGTAGCTCAGTAACAGAAGAGGTACTTGCCGAGTAAAACTGTGAGGGTCGGGAAAAACGCACCGTGGTTCAACAACAAAGTTGGGAAACTACTGCGAAAGCAAGGAGAGCTTCTCTCCAAGTTTAAAATCATCCAAAACCTCTCAGACAAACAGAAGCTAAACGATGTCAAAGTTAGCGTAAGGAAGGCTATGCGTGAAGCGTTCAGTGAATTCGAAAGTAAAATTCTATGTACCGACGTGGCAGAAAATCCTAGGAAGTTCTGGTCTTACGTTAAATCAGTAAGTGGCTCGAAACAGCATATCCAGACACTCCGGGATGATGATGGCATTGAACCAGAGGATGACACGCGTAAAGCTGAAATACTAAACACCTTTTTCCAAAGCTGTTTCACAGAGGAAGACCGCAATGCAGTTCCTTCTCTAAATCCTCGCACAAATGAAAAATGGCTGACATCGAAATAAGTGTCCAAGGAATAGAAAAGCAACTGGAATCACTCAACAGAGGAAAGTCCACTGGACCTGACGGGAAAATAATTCGATTCTACACAGCGTACGCGAAAGAACTTGCCCCCCTTCTAACAGCCGTGTACCGCAAGTCTCTAGAGGAACGGAAGGTTCCAAATGATTGGAAAACAGCACAGGTAGTCCCAGTCTTTAAGAAGGGTCGTCGAGCAGATGCGCAAAACTATAGACCTATATCTCTGACGTCGATCTGTTGTAGAATTTTAGAACATGTTTTTTGCTCGCGTATCATGTCGTTTTTGGAAACCCAGAATCTACTCTGTAGGAATCAACATGGATTCCGAAAACAGCGATCGTGTGAGACCCAACTCGCTTTATTTGTTCATGAGACCCAGAAAATATTAGGTACAGGCTCCCAGGTAGATACTATTTTTCTTGACTTCCGGAAGGCGTTCGATACAGTTCCGCACTGTCGCCTGATAAACAAAGTAAGAGCCTACGGAATATCAGACCAGCTGTGTGGCTGGATTGAAGAGTTTTTAGCAAACAGAACACAGCATGTTGTTATCAATGGAGAGACGTCTACAGACGTTAAGTAACCTCTGGCGTGCCACAGGGGAGTGTTATGGGACCATTGCTTTTCACAATGTATATAAATGACGTAGTAGATAGTGTCGGAAGTTCCATGCGGCTTTTCGCGGATGATGCTGTAGAATACAGAGAAGTTACAGCATTAGGAAATTGTAGCGAAATGCAGGAAGGTGTGCAGCGGATAGGCACTTGGTGCAGGGAGTGGCAACTGACCCTTAACATAGACAAATGTAATGTATTGCGAATACATAGAAAGAAGGATCCTTTATTGTATGATTATATGATAGCGGAACAAACACTGGTAGCAGTTACTTCTGTAAAATATCTGGGAGTATGCGTGCGGAATGATTTGAAGTGGAATGATCATATAAAATTAATTGTTGGTAAGGCTGATACCAGGTTGTGATTCATTGGGAGAGTCCTTAGAAAATGTAGTCCATCAACAAAGGAGGTGGCTTACAAAACACTCGTTCGACCTATACTTGAGTATTGCTCTTCAGTGTGGGATCCGTACCAGATCGGGTTGACGGAGGAGATATAGAAGATCCAAAGAAGAGCGGCGCGTTTCGTCACAGGGTTATTTAGTAACCGTGATAGCGTTACGGAGATGTTTAGCAAACTCAAGTGGCAGACTCTGCAAGAGAGGCGCTCTGCATCGCGGTGTAGCTTGCTCGCCAGGTTTCGAGAGGGTGCGTTTCTGGATGAGGTATCGAATATATTGCTTCCCCCTACTTACACCTCCCGAGGAGATCACGAATGTAAAATTAGAGAGATTCGAGCGCGCACGGAGGCTTTCAGACAGTCGTTCTTCCCGCGAACCATACGCGACTGGAACAAAAAAGGGAGGTAATGACAGTGGCACGTAAAATGCCCTCCGCCACACACTGTTGGGTGGCTTGTGGAGTATAAATGTAGATGTAGATGTAGAAGAGCCACTGCTTAGGTTTACAGCGATACTGGGACTAAGGGCAAGTCATCTTCGACTTCACAAAGTGGCCGCGTTACCGCCATTTTTTTAACCTTCCCGGTGGGAAGGTGGGAGAAAAGTGGGTGAAGGTCGCAACCCGAGGTCTGGCCACCCATTTCCGTCTCCCTCCCACAAGAACCAAAGAAAGAGTAGGAAACGAGGAGTAGTAGAGATACAAAGCATATCAGTGAGTCAAGGTTTTATTATTGCTATTATTTTGTTAACAGCAGCACGCATAGCAGGAAACAGGTATCGCAAGGAGGAGGTAGCGTCAGTTCGCACCCATCGTGGGACTATCGATGGTTTCTCGGAGAGGATCGTTCCGGTGACCAGAGAATAACCAGTACTAAGAGTGGAAAATGAGTGGGTCAACTGCTCATCACAGTAAAACCCCAACTACACTGTGGGTTGAGAAGAACACTAAAAAGAAAATTAGAGAACAATTGTTTGTATTTGGGGCTTCGGACAACTCCACAATGTAGCTCACTAAGTGCCTAAAATCAAGGACATTTTTTCTCGCAGTCAGCAAACAAGTACTTGTATATTGCCGATCTGCACACCAGGTGATGCTCTTCCGTGTCCAGAACATCGCAGGTGACACATATTGGGGTGTCTGCAAGGTGAATCCCGTGAAGGCGTGACCGGCCTATTTGCTTTCCATTGACAATAAGTTACCGTGCAGACTGGACATCAGTGGCTTGATAGGGAGCGCACACCGGTCGCCAGAAGGCACTCCAGTCGACGTGGGGACGCTTTCCCTCAAACACATTGGGTATTATGTTCTACTGAAGGAAGCCACAGAGCACCTTCGTGGACATCAAGTGTGTTGGCAATAGTTCAGTTCGAGGAAAAAGAAAAGCGGAAGTAAAAGAAGGGCAGTGGGAGGTCTGATAGCTGGATACCGACTGAGGGAGAGCGGGGAACAAGGGTCTCCGGCAACAGGGAAACAGGCTTGTGAGACTTGTGGGACAACGGCGCCACAGCACCACCTGACAGCTGGTACAAGTTTAAACCGCCCTGCACCGCGGGAGGGCGAGGGTCTTGTGCTGTAGCTTGAACAGCAAGCCGTGGTGAACGTACGAATCCAATGCCGCAAGTACGTGTCGGAATAGGAATTGTCTGTGCCATGTGGAGGATTCGTGATGCAAAATATACGGTAACATAGTTTGTCTGCTGCAGGAGACTAAGGGCTTGCAAACGATGATCTAGGAGTCGACCTCGTTATTGGGACAGCAGGCACCAGCAGTCGAGGGCAGTCGAACACCGCAAGTCATCTATGAAATCGAGTCCTAAGGATCTGATAGTTGCAGCTACATACAATGGAGCAGCGATGTCCTCAGGAAGTTCTGCAGATATAACCACAGCGCTCGATTGTACAATACACACGACGTCACCCCAAGGAGACGCATTATGACGTCATCGGTAGTATGAGAGTTTCCCGTATTGTGGCGCATCGCTTCCAGATAGTTGTGATTGACCCGATCGAAAGCCTGGCTGAAGCCAAGAGTGGCCAAAGGCAATGCACACAGCGAGGTTGAGCAAGAGCTGTGTTTCTATAGTGACAGCGGGCAGTGTAGATTTTATTGGCACTGTCAAGAGGTTTAATCGTCGTACTAGGCCGTCTGTTTCAGTCGTGCAGCCAGCAGCTGCGTAAAGATCTTCGTGTCACAGTTGAGCTACGTCAAGGGGCGATAATAGCATATCCATTATGTGCCCAGAAGCTTGTGAATGGGAATGAGGAGACCGTCGAGGAAACCGTTGGGGATCCCCATGACAGGCGAAATATAAGGTGTCGACAAATTTCCGTCCACGCTGGGGACAGTAACGGAAGAAATGGCCGACTAAACTTTAATGGGAGTCCATCAACGCTTGGTAGCATGTTTATAGAACCAGCCTTGATAGCATCATGGACTTCGTGCTCCACGGCATAGGCTAGGATATCCATCGTTGCATTCCCAGGAACCGAGCCAAAGGGGAGTCGGGAGACCGCCGCAATGTTGGTGTGTTGGTGATGTACAGCGTAGTATAATGCGCATTTAGGGCGGACACAATATCGCGTTCGGTATCTAAACGCTGCTTGTCATCAGTCCTGAGAACATTAATTAAAGTCCTCGAACGGAGGCGCTATTCTGCTATCATGTGCGCGCACTGACCATTCCCCTTCAAGGTGGTGTTGAGAGAGGGCACAGAGCTGTCCCTTGGCATGATTCACCATCGCCTGATTCTCAGGCGAATACGGCATCGTAGTACGTTCCACAGAACGGTGACGTAGAAGAAATCTTGGGTTCGTCGACGCCATGCCGTGACCTCACTTCCATAACCATTCAAGGCCTTGCGGAGCGCCGGACTCTGTGGCCGAGGCGTTCTAGGCGCTTCAGTCTGGAACCGAGCTGTTGCTACGGTCGCAGGTTCGAATCCTGCCTCGGGCATGGATGAGTGATGTCCTTAGGTTTAAGCAGTTCTAAGTCTAGGGGACTAATGAGCTCAGATGTTAAGTCCCATAGTGCTTAGAGCCATTTGAACCTTGCGAAGCGCAGGCTTTGCACAGAGGACCCACCATTACAGGGCAGATTGGTCTACATCACGGCGTCGACGACAAGCTACCTATGTGGTTTATGTGAGCAGCTGGCAGTAGCGCGAAGTAAGGTGCATCGTGTTCAGTATCCATAGCCTCCATCTGCGCCACACCTTTTGGCAGCAGTGAGTAACGGCACAGATATAGGTGTCATAAAACGCAAGGGACCAGACTTCAGCAGCCCGCGTCCCACAGACAATATCGCGAGGGAAATAAACACTAGTGAAATGGGTAAACCACAGACCATTGCCTGGAACATACACCCAAGAGTCCAAATGGTTGAGGTGCTGGACAGCTGCTGCTAGCACCGTGCATGGAGAGTGACCGTGTAGTTGGTCTTTGGGTGTATGGGCGGGATTGAGGTCGCCTTCCATGATCAATGCATTCTGCCGACCTACGGAAGAGAGAAGTGACCATCTTGCAGAAGAAAGTGGAATGTTCACGACGACAAGTCGAATCAGCTGCAACATTCACCTCCTGATGGAGGATGATTTCAGTGTCCGAAATCTAGGGTCGTTCATGCAAACGGTATTGACACCGACCGTGGCTATGCGATAAGATTTAAAAGCTTCCACCACCAGGTGGGCGGACGATGGAAAAACAGAGGAAGCAGGGCGAGCTTCGCACAAGGCTCCTGTGGAAGGGCACATCTATATTACAGGGATTTGACCGCACAAAGGAGGTTCCATCTCCCTGTGCAACTTCAGAACGTCCATCCTCAGCACTGACGTCGTCCGCTCAGGAGACAGACGTCTCACTGCGCTGGTTCAGTGGAACACGACACAGGAAAGTGGGCAACCAGATCAGAAGCAGGTGAGGGTTAGTTGCTGCCCGTAGGTAGATGCTGACCAGAACAGTGACAGAAAGACGTCGTGTCGTCCGGTGCCAAGGTGTCGGAGGAAAGTGCGTCATCAGTAGAAGGGTCGTCATCCCGTGTCACGCCCGATAGAGGCAGTCATCAGAAGGGGTAAGGCGCTGTCTCTTCCGTTTCCTGTGTGACCTATGCTTTCTAAGATAGTTCCTTGTAGGCTGGCGTACGGTTGCCGTCCGACATCTAGCCATACATCACAAAAGCGGAAGTCGGCACTGCTCCGTGATCAACAACCACGAGGCCGGACAGACGTCTTGTTGCTGCTGACGGCGATCGTCCGTTGGTAGTTCTGCCTGTGGCAGACGCAAACAAGAGGTGCTCGCCTTAGCACTGCCGAAGGAAGATTGCTTAACTAGCGTAACACTACAGTTCCAGTACGCTCTCATTGCCGTAGTGATTGACAACAGATAATTCGAAACGTAAAATATAAAATTATTTGTAGATTCTCCGTGGGACGATCTTCCTGGAATCAAATCATAAATTTGATAGCCCAGTGTTTCAGCTTAAGTGAGAGTCATTTAGATTATTTATTACTTATTGGAATCAGAAAATGTCAAGTGAATTTAGCAGGATAAATCTGAACAACTCCATCAAGTAAACTGACAGTCACATAACTGTCAAACGTATTCTACAATGTTACCATTTCTCCATTAGACTAGTGATAGAAATGAATACGTTTGTTAAGCCGAGGTGTTTCTTGAGCCGGTTAGCACTTGGAAAGCTCATGCTGCGAAGACGCGGTGACGCCGGGTGTCATCACGTCTTGTGGGAGCCAAAATACCAGAAGTATAGGTCAAAGCGTTTTGTTCGGGTTTCTGTAACTGTGTTTTGGGCTTAAAGCTTAGTTACGAATGACATCAAATTATTTTGGCATCCTCCTTTTCAGTAGCTGTCATAGCTATTTTTATTTTTCCGTCTTAATTGCACTGCAAACTATTCGCTTTTTTGCATCACCAGATGCAATTAACATTATAGACAAATAATATTCTTTTTAGTACTGTACACTTATAACGGTTTTATTTAAGAATGATTTCATTAACACCACCTCTAACAATAATAAGGCAGATCATAATATTATATATTACTGATAATAAAACTAGAAAATCCCCTCCGTCAAATACACTCCGTTTTCTGTCAATTAAACAACGTTCCTCTAGGTCACATTCAATAAGTCACTGCATGAACTATTCTAGAACCTCAGATAAAAAAAAATAACAGTTGATAAATACACTTATAACTCCCCGTATGACAACATACCAAAGTTTTATGCTCCAATCTACTTCATTCAAAAAGATTTAATTGCAGTGGTAGATTTCATACTTTAATGTTCATCACATCACGTTGCTGCATGGGCAATGGTCATAAAGCTGTTGCCTGTTGCAGTTACATCAGACGAAATGCAGTTTACGATGAACACGCTCCATTTTTCGACTTCGTGTTTATAGAACGCCTCATTTGCCACTAGAACACTAATAAATACACTACCACAGCAGCTTGTACGGAAAGTAATAGTTCCTGCCTGAAATTTCCGCATTCTTACGTGTTATCAGTTCGGACAACCGCCTGTTGGGTGATTTTACTCCACTGATTACAAAATCAAGTTGAAAGTACCCATTGTGTAGCCGAGACAACTGGCGAATTGCGATGTGAACGAATATGTACCTGAATGTTTTGAACAGTCTGTGGTGTTCCTCCAGGAAGAATTCTCATCCAGTGTGGAGCATCCCTCTTTATGTCAAAATCGTTAGCCAGCTGTATGTATGGTCCGGTGATCTTTCAGAATGGTGTATGCTTAAGGTCTGGCTACGATTTCACTTAAGAAAAACGTTTTTAACAAGCACGAAAAGCCACTCTTCACCTCTCGTAACGTAAAATGAACAATGTAGGTCTGCACCATGATAGCAATCTCACATTAAACATGATGTCCCTTGTACGGAAAGTAATAGTTCCTGCCTGAAATTTCCGCATTCTTACGTGTTATCAGTTCGGACAACCGCCTGTTGGGTGATTTTACTCCACTGATTACAAAATCAAGTTGAAAGTACCCATTGTGTAGCCGAGACAACTGGCGAATTGCGATGTGAACGAATATGTACCTGAATGTTTTGAACAGTCTGTGGTGTTCCTCCAGGAAGAATTCTCATCCAGTGTGGAGCATCCCTCTTTATGTCAAAATCGTTAGCCAGCTGTATGTGTGGTCCGGTGATCTTTCAGAATGGTGTATGCTTAAGGTCTGGCTACGATTTCACTTAAGAAAAACGTTTTTAACAAGCACGAAAAGCCACTCTTCACCTCTCGTAACGTAAAATGAACAATGTAGGTCTGCACCATGATAGCAATCTCACATTAAACATGATGTCCCTTGTACGGAAAGTAATAGTTCCTGCCTGAAATTTCCGCATTCTTACGTGTTATCAGTTCGGACAACCGCCTGTTGGGTGATTTTACTCCACTGATTACAAAATCAAGTTGAAAGTACCCATTGTGTAGCCGAGACAACTGGCGAATTGCGATGTGAACGAATATGTACCTGAATGTTTTGAACAGTCTGTGGTGTTCCTCCAGGAAGAATTCTCATCCAGTGTGGAGCATCCCTCTTTATGTCAAAATCGTTAGCCAGCTGTATGTGTGGTCCGGTGATCTTTCAGAATGGTGTATGCTTAAGGTCTGGCTACGATTTCACTTAAGAAAAACGTTTTTAACAAGCACGAAAAGCCACTCGTCACCTCTCGTAACGTAAAATGAACAATGTAGGTCTGCACCATGATAGCAATCTCACATTAAACATGATGTCCCTTGGCTACCGACTGGAGCAAAGTGGCTGATGTTGGGCAGTGACAGAGGCTAAGGTCGCGGCAAGTAAGCTTTCTTACATCATAAATTCTATTTAAATAATGAACCAATAATCGCATAATGTCACAGGGCACTTGTTTATTATTATATTTAAACTTGAAGCGTTGAAGATATCAGTGCCAGACTGGGATTCGCTCTGGGATTTCATATTTCACGGGAGCTGATCCATTTGGGACGATACAGTTCCATCGTTTCGTTTTTCCCCCAAGATACCAAACTCCTCAAGACCCGTGTTTGGGTTTGAATCCCGTTTTGGTACAAATATTTGCAACATGTCATTTCAAACAGTAGAATGTGCACAGCAAACTAGAGGTGAAAAATAATTGTGACTTTTAGCGTCTCTTCGTTCGTAGTCAAAAATAACAATAGGTTCCTGTTTCGACTCCCAGTCCGCACAGAGCTTTTCGCCAAGTTTTTTTCCAGTTCAGACATGCTCACGTCTCCCTACAGGTGAAATAAAACATTTAATATCTGTTTGTGGATAGCAGACGACTGAAGTAGGAGCAAGTTTCGAATCCGTACAAGGTGAAACTATTTCCTTCAGTCATTTCAGTTTCAATCACCTCATTACTGGTGGTAAAATTCTCTATATAACAGTTGACTTTTGCTTGTCGATTACGTGCTGGCTACGAATCCCCGTTAAAAACAAACTTTACGTCACGTCACTTCAAGTTTAAATTACTCAACAGGGTTAGTAGTTGCTAGATAGCAAGCCCACGAGCTGGCACAGTACAAAAATTTTTGTTACTTAATTTCAAGTTGAAACTTATTTTTTGAGATGTAAGTAATGGTAATAAATCTGAGTTACAAGCGTTAAGGACTGTGTCATCTGTAATAAAGTGTTTCTGGTCCGAGCACGGAGCTCACAACCCGAACCACACGGCACTGTTAAGCACTAATGAAGGACTGGCTCTCTTACTTCGAGTGCACATCATTCATTAAGGTCAATCCAGCACATTTATATCAAATAACATAAATGAAGTTACATTTGAATCTCTCTGACATTAGCCAGCCGAAGTGGCCGAGCGGTTATAGGCGCTACAGTCTGGAACCGCGCGACCGCTGCGGTCGCAGGTTCGAATCTTGCCTTGGGCATGGATGTGTGTGATGTCCTTAGGTTAGTTAGGTTTAAGTAGTTCTAAGTTCTAGGGGACTGATGATCACAGCAGTTAAGTCCCATGGTGCTCAGAGCCATTTTTTCTCTCTGACATTAAACAGGAATTAAAAAAAAAAAATTCAATATCAGCTGATTTAGTGCGTGAAGCGCGAGTTAAGCCAGTAACCAGATAAACTAAACAATAAAATGTGAATCAACACACCCCACTGACAGATATACAAAAAACCTTACAATACTATTCAAAAGAATACACGGAAGTGGGGAGCAGTCATTCACTCGACAGAACACTTTAAAATGAGTGCCATAACACAGCTGCTTGCCACAGAAAACTGCAAGACATTAAATATGCTTCATTTGACGAATAACAAATACTCATTAACATTACGCCACTCCTGTTTGAACCGCAGTGTCCCAAAGAAACAGGCTCTTATTCTGAAAGAACAGTTTTTTATATGTTTAAATTACAGCATTAAGGAATTCCAAAAGATGTCTAATCGAACCCCCCCCCCCCCCTTTCAGTTGAGGCACAAATCTTTCCCCTTTCTAGGCGGAGTCTGAGCCAGAAACACAGAATGCCACAAAAACACAGTTTTGCTGTGAAATCTTACGGGACACGCGGAAGCAGTTACAGACAAGGGGTCGGCACCCACAAATAACACAGGCTAAGAGTCAGGCTGGGAGCACATCCTACGAGAACTAGTTCACACTATGCTCACCACAAACTGTAGACATTCAGGCCGAACATCCGCTTGCGGTGGCTGCCAGAAGGACGAAGCAACCAACAGGCCCACGCCGTGCTTCTCACACAGGCACCTCACTTTGTACAAACATCTAGGCCAACACCAACTCCGGACTCCCCTCTCACTGCGAGGCTTGGCACAGTTTATATGGAATGCCTTTCAGGCAACCAGTAACCGCCGCAGGAGTTTCACGATTAGCTAACAGCCCCAGCGTAACAGACATCACATATGTGCTTACGCCCGAGCCACACTCCGCCAGTCTCACCGGCCGCCCAAACCGACTGCCTCTCGCCGTCCCGCGCGCCCCTGCCGAAAACGCAAAGATGCTCATGCCCGGGGACTCGCCAAAGATAAGGAGCCGATCGCTGATGATCGACCAGCGACATGGCCCAGTTTCCTGATTGTTTGCATTATAGTGGTATTTTGTATCGGTTGCCATACAGAGCAGTCTTCTCTAGTGACCTCTTGTAGTAACCATTTTTTGTGGTACCGAAAAGCGATTAGACATCCCGCAGAAAGTTACGTTATATGTGTTGTATACAAATTAGGCAGACAGCAGTTCGGATACTTTTGAGCATGACAGCATATGCAATTGTTCTGAATCCATGTCATATGGAAGAAATGAAGACGAATGTGTAATAAAGCGGTAAGCTACAGGGTCAGTCGCCACTTATTTGGAGTACACGCATGGAGACTTCCCTGGGCGGCAGTAGACTCGAAAATTAGGCCAGCTGGTGTACCAGTAAACAGTGTATTGACCTTGACGTAACGATGACGATCGAATCCTGGTGGGCTGACATTACTAATAATATCGGAGTCTTCGTGTATCGAAATTTTGCGCATTTGATTTTCTACTTCCTGGTTATCGTTATTCCAACCTTTACCCACCATAGGAACCCTCCACGTTGTTAGTCATAAATAAATTCCGCCACCGCAATTGAGCGTACCTGAGCGCATGTAGGTTGGATTTCCAGTACAGTCAGAGAATTTTTTCCTGGGTGTGGAAAAATGCATCGTAATATCTTTTGTGAATCTACTGGAATGAGGAGCACCGGCGCCAAGTTTCTTGGTAAGGGGTGTGCCCCTTCTCTCCGTACCCTAAGTTCCCATTGGATGACGTGGTTTCCGGTCAGCATCGACCCCGGCGCAAGGAGCTGATGGTGGAGTTAGTTTTAACACATTAAAACAAACCCAATGACACAAGCGTTGATCACGTAGTTTTATTTGACGTGTTACTATAAAATCAGCTGAGCAGAGTTGTGTTGCCTACTGGCTTTACTCAAAAGGAGGTAATTTCAAAGAGTAACATGTTCGCAGTACGACGACCACGGCGCGGCAGGGACGATAAAGGTAGTGAAGGTTGGCAATGAATGAACTCTCAGACTTGGCCAAGTTTCTCGCGTCGCAGCGCAACTGTCTGAAGTGTAACTTCCATCTCTTGGCAGGAATGTATGACGCTTGAAACGTCGCTGATGATATGCTGATGATATCTCCATAGAGAATAATAATGTAGTTTAGAAACAGAACGGTCAGCTTAGACAAGGCGTTGCAAAACTATCCTTCTGGATTAATGGAGGACGTATGAAAACATAAAGGGACACACATTTGGAGTAAGAACGTATGGTTGATGACAACTTCTGATGTTGGGAAACATTCACAAAGATGTTAGAGGACGCCGTGTAACATGATATGAACAGTTACGGAATTTAAAGAGTTCCTCGACTGTGCTACTATCACCTTTAATGTAGACAGCACAGTGTCGGAGTATGAACAGCTGCGTACATTCGTATACCCCCGCATAGTAAACAGCGGCAGCAGAGACAGGAGTTGTTGCGAAGGCTGTATACACGCGATAATTCAAGCGTCTCCAGGGGACGAAACCACCTGTGACGTCAGCCGATCCTGGTGGCTGGCCTATCCGGCCGTCTCGACCGCACCTTTAGTTCAAGAACATGATTGTTAGCTCCACCACGCCACTGCTACTGTGGTATAGGAGCTCATTATGCTGCAAATAAAATCATCTGATATCTAAATGACAGCAACCACTGATCTCATGTGAAAGATATGCCGTATGTCATTGTTGGCCAGGATTTACCACGGGATGAATTCACCCACCCGTCGGCATGGAACTTCTTCCCCCTACACACATTGCTCTTTCCTTGCGGACAAATGAGAGTTGCGTTGTATGTGTATTTGAAGAGTGTAGGTGAGTGCATTGAATAGGGGTGTAGTATAGTGCTATGTTTGTGCTGTATGATGATGATGATGAGAAAAGGGAGAAGGAGAAACACGGTGCCGACACATACTCAGTTCCTCTCGAAGACTGCCAAATGGAATAATCAACAGTGTCACATACGGTCGCTTCATGAGAGACGGCGAAAACATTTGTAACTTAATCCAAGACAATGGCGCAGATACTGCTAATCGGGAACGTTATGCCACCACCTCACCGCCCTTTGATGGGCGAATACTGCCAGTGAAACATTCAGTTAGCACCAGTTTTCGAACCTGCGTAACTCCGAGTCGAGCGTAATTTCAGAGGCATACGTTTGCGACCTAGGCTTATTTTGTCATGTTCTTCTGTGGAATCATAATCTAAGACGTGAAAATCTTGGATCTTTAAATAGAAAAATAAATAAAATAAATTTTATTATTAACAAAGGACCGAAAATTCCACTAAAAACTCAAAAAAATTTTTTCGGCGGCAAAACTATCAGATGACTTGCGATAAACCTGCTTGAAGTGGTTAATATGAATGTTCAGTAAAGGAAGTCGATGACAAAGTGCACAGAGTAACTTTTGTGGTTTGCACTTGGGTGACGGTTCTAGGCGAGATAAAGGGTGCCATTCACTGTCATGATGGTCTCGACGGTTCTGTTCATGAAGGCTAGTTTTTTCCTGGTCCAAGTCCAGATTAGTGTTTTGTCTCCAGAAATAAAAGTTATATAGATTCAACCAACTGACAATAATGACAATCAGGGGTGGCTTTCACGTTAATTTTCTGGAGTCTTCCGTAGCAGCAATGGTACCACTGACCACGTCATACCAAGGTGTACTTAGGATCGTGTAAGAGACAGTGACCCATATGGTTCCAGTGTTTTCTTGGATGCTTCATGTCGAAGAGGTTTTGCAAACGCTTTTCTGTTAGTGATTCGTTAACTTTCCTGGTGGCCCACAAAACGTGACGCGTCATTCGTTGTCTGCAGGTATCAAAGTATCAAACAGACGTTGCGTTCTTTACGACTTGGTTGCGTGTGTTATTTTTGAAATTCTGTTTGGGTGTGTTACTAGTGACTTGAAGTTTCCGCAATCATCAGCACGCGTTCAGAAATATTTTGTGGGCTACGTCTGATGATACCGATATTATAGACAATATATAGTTAATTTTACTTAACACGTAAACATTAATAAACAGTACTTTCAGTAGATGAACTATGTTCCGAACGTTGTTCTCCCGGAGCGTGCCACGAATGGGGTGTAACTTTTTTAGCCAACTGGTTGAACCACGTCATATGGATATGGCATTAAATACAGGGTGATTATAATTAAAGTTCTTGTTTTAAAACTCTATAAAAAACAACCGCTGCTCAGCATGACGCCAATTTTGGAGGAATATTATGTAATAAGGGCAAAACATTATGGAAACAAAAAAAATTTAACGAACATTTTCTCAGTAGGTAATTATGTCAGCATCGTAAAGTAAAATGACAGATGAATCGACGGTTGTGGTATGAGTTGCACATTAAACCATCCGTACTATGCAATGTGCATGACTGCACAAATTTGGCATTCAACAGTTATGGCACTGTTAGTTGAGTAAGCCCATCGACCACGGAAAGGTCGCATCACATCGGATGGTAAAAATCGGTTTTCATTGTCCTGAGGGCAAAATCTGAAGACAAAGCAACAATGACACAGGATTTTAATTGTCCTTAGGTCAAAAGCCGCATAAACGCAACAATGATATCAGCCTTTAGCTCTCGTGAGTCTGACGCAAGACATGTTCAATATGCTGTCAACCTTTTTTCAGCCACAAATTGAAGCCCAGAACCAGCAGATGCTTGGCGCCTTCAGTTCGGTTATGGAGCGCTTAGCACGGCATCTTTCAGATAACCCCATACTCAGAAGCCACACGGTTTAAGTTCAGGTTATCTGGACGGCCAGGCTGTAGGTAAGTGATGGCTGGTTACTCTAACAGTTACAAAATGTCTCTGCAGCAGCAGTTACTGCTTAACTGGCTGTGCAATGCACAAAGGATCACCATCTCGCATAAAAATGATGGGTTGTAATGACGTTGGTGCGTAAAGGACTCTCACAGCGTTTACGAGTGGTAATATAGTTAATAGTACCAGCACAACTCATCTTCCCGAAAATTATGGCCCTACGATAAATGATATCATCAATCCGTGCTACATAGTTACCTTTGCAGAATGATGCAGCTCTGGTTGATGTGCGAGCGGATTTTCCGTCGCCCACGCTCTGCAATTCTGTGCGCTGACGTGTCCTTGGTGGTACAAATGGGCTTCATCTCTCTACAGATGTTTCATGGCCATTCTTCTCGCCTTTCCATGCGCGTAACCAACTCTAGAGCAAACGTTTGTCTTACTGGCAGGAGAGCATATGCTTTTTCAGAGTTCCTACTTTGTATCTTCCTGTTGCATGATTGTGGGGGGATAGGACATTGATGCATGTGTAAATAAAACGAAAAGGGTTCCACTATGACTCCTTCAGTTTGTCAAAACCCTCACTTGCTCGCACCAAACTTTTTTGAGAATTTTAAAAATGTACCTGTACTGGTAGAACCTGTGACGAGTCCCCGGCGCCTGCAGGCAGGCTACACTGCTACTCCTTCCCCACTACATCGCTACTCTTGTGCCTGATAGTAGGCCATCCAAAACTGGAGAATGTCGAAGGTGCTACTGATCTGCAAGAGCCTAGGCCTTCGTCACAGGTTCTGACTCTTCAGGGACATTTTTAAAATTCTCAGTAAAAGTGGCTGGGTGTCACTAAGGGTTTTGCCTAACTGTGGAGTGTGGGGGGGGGGGGGGGGGGGAGTGGAGGTGGGGTCGTAGAGAGACCCTTTCCATTTTATTCACACATGGCTCAATGTCGCATTCCCCAGGACCATGTCACAGGAGGAAACCAAAAATAGAAGTCCTGAAAAAACATAAGCACCCTCTCCTACTTTGCATCACTTTCAAATTTTGTTGGATGGTTTTGAACGGTCGCTAGTAGCTTCAGCCTATGTACGGGAGCAAAAATTGCGATCGCGCTGAGTTCCAAGCGGATGCTATCATGTTGGGCCCCACAGTGTTCTCAAAGAATGCCTGAGGGTGTCATCAACGTCGAAGGTTGTGAATAACATCGCTCATCCCACCGCGATATATGTGGGAATCAAGGCACCAGGTAAAGGGGTGTTTCCATTGACGTCCTTTGTACCATCCACTGAGGCCTTTTATTACCGATTCTGGACGGCAGTGTCTCTGGAATGTATTTCTCGACCACTCATAAGGAAACCGCGTGATTTCAGTGACTTGCGTCTCGTTTCTAACCTCCGTTACAGAGACGTCAAAAGAAAGGGTGAAATGTGAATAAGAGAGGCTGTGACGACCTTCCCATCCTGTGAAACATCCACAGTGGGGTTGGGCAGAACTGTGGTAAGGTTTGGTGCCATTGTGAAATCGTTTTCCCACGTTAAACGTCATATAAACTTCCGAGCTGTGGCCTTTTTTTCGCACGTGTCGACACCTTTCTGTTTGAAACGTCGGCGAGCCCGAGCCTGTCGTCGCAGCATTGCAGAGGACGTTTGTAAGCAACATGGATCCAGATTTCAAACTTAAGCGTCGCATTGGGTGGGAATTGTGACTTTTCGAAAAAAAAAGACCTCAAACGCCCTGCTAATCGCGCAGGACAGGACAGATAGTTGGAACTGTGGAAAGGGCCCAAAATGAGCGGCTGTCAGTTACACTCGAAATTATATAACTTTATTTATTTGACCAAATATTACAGTACAAATTCTTGAACTTAGTTATCGGCTGAATGCGCCACACTATCTTATGCCTTAAGGGCACAGCCACTTTAATATAAAAAAAACTGCTAAAAGCAATGAACTCAAAATTCAGACGCCAAAGAGAATATTTAGAGGGCAGAAGGCATCACGTTAAGTTAGTTCTACAATTTGGCTGAAGGCGCAACATCTAACATCTGAAAAGCAACAACTTTCATTTAAAGACGGCTAAAGGCCCGTGATTTAAAACTCAAGGTAAAATTAAATAAAAAGTAAACTAGGCAGAAGGCCTTATCTTCAATTACGCTGAAGGCCCCAAACAGTCTGATGCTCGAAAGACAAAGATTCTTAATTTAAAACGACTGAAGTCCCCATGACTTAAAACTCAGGGTAAAATAAATTTAAACAACAAAGCCTTATCTTACTTTAGGTTGAAAGCCCCAAGCAATCTAATACTTGACAAGCAAGGAACTTCAATTTTATAACGGCTGAAGGCCCATGACTTAAGACACAACTAAAATAATTTTTAGTAGGCAGAAGGCCCAAGGCTTTATCTATAAACAATATCTTAATCAGGCTGAAGGCCCAAATAATCTAACACTTGACAAGCAAGGAATTTTAATTTCAAAGCGGCTGAAGGCCCATGACTTTAAACACCACTAAAAACAATTCAACTTTAATTCAAAACCATCAGCTATGAGCCATATAAATACACACAACAGAAAATAAAAAAAATGGCAGTGCAGCTAACAGCGCTCAGAAGTTTCGGTGGTTGGCCAGCACTTGAAATACTAACGATCACTTAGATGAGACAGGCAGTCGGCCCAACATTCTCGATGCGACGACAACCCAACCAACAGACAGTCATCCACCCACCGACAAGGTAACTTGCGCTCCACTCGACCAGCACACAACTGGGAGTTCAATGCAAAATGTAAAAGGCATGGACGACCAAAACCAAGCGTACATTAAGCTGTCAAACTACACACCGTGCTGGACGGCGACAACATGGTGAGGAAAGGACACTGCCTGAATTTACGTCAACGGCCAGGGCCGTTAACCGGAGCGTTAACTACCACAAGGCAGAAAATTGCGCTGGTGCACTTCAATTTCAAATAACCCAATACAGTTAGACTCCACAAGATGGTGGCTAAACCTTCGCCAACTCGAACACACACATTGTTGCTCGCAGGAATGCCCCAACAGTCAACAACGAGAACAAGACGGCACAATGTGAACAATGTTGACTTGCTGATAAATTAAATCCAAACTCCTACGCATAACATGAGCCCAACACGGCTCATGATTCTTTAATTCTGTTGGACAGTCTAGATAATATCATCCTGCCTTAGCCTCTAGCTTTCCGATATTCTTTACTGTAAATTTTTGGAGATAAAGCTTTGCACCTAAAATACTGGTGTACTTTGGTAGATTTCTTCTGAGTTCGTTCATTTCCTCGTTTGTATTTATATTAACACTTACATCATCTGCAAATACCTGTAGTCTCTTTAAAGCTGTATGCAGATCCCCAAGTAAGGGCTCCACGGCAAACGAATACAACGTCATTGAAAGAGGACGTACCTGAGGTACTGACTGACTTATTTGCGTGAGTCCACTTAAATGGCTGTTAATCGTGATAGTTGGAAAGCTTCCACTTACATATTTTCGAAGAATTCGTACAAAATTCATCAAAACCCATTTCCCTCATAGTTGCCATTTAAAAGTCCTCATTGAGTCTGTCAAATGCTTTATTAAGATCCAAATCACTACTTCGAGATGCAACTTACACAGCCAAGTCAGTAATATCTCTACATTCAAACAAGGTATCAAGAATTAAGTGTCGTATTTGCACACTAGTTTGATACAACCCTATAATAGTTTTCAGGACTGGCTTTAACGTGGCGTATGTTATGGGTATATTCTAAAATTGGCTTTGAGAAGAGTTATTGGTCTAAAATCTCGTAACAGGTCTCTTTTCCACGGTTCTGGAACAAGTGGCAGATTGCTCTAAAAAAGTAAACGTAAACTAATGCAAATGAACAGCAAAATCAATCGTGTATTGTTCGAACACATTATTAGTGGTGTGACGCTTGCCACAGTTACATCAATTACATAACTAGGCGATGTGAAATATACGAGCTCGTAAGTGCGGTAGGAGGGAAGGGGAATGGTCGACGTCGGTTTATTGGGAGAGTTTTAGGAAAGTGTATCTGATCCACACTGAAGACCACGTCCAGAACGCTTGTGCGATTCATTCTGAAGTACCGCCCTAGTGTTTATGATCCCACCGAGGTCAGATTAAAGGCGGACATATAAGCAGTTCAGAAGAGAGCTGCGATGTGTTACGTGTAGGTTTGATCAGTATGTGAGTATTACTTAGAGGAACGATGACGTTCTTTTTGCAAAACACTGCTGAGGAAGTTTAGAGAACAGGCGTATGCAGCTGACTGCAGAACGATTCTACTGCCGCCAATGCACATTTCGTAAAATACCACGAAAGTAAGAGAAGAGAAATTGGGCTTTGTACATAGGCATATAGGAAGTCGTTTTTCCCTCTTTTCACCCGCAAGTGGAATAGGAAAGGAAATAACTAGTACCACATATGAGTATTGGTGATTCATTTGATCGGCGCGGCATTTGGTTTGTGCACACTGTGTACTGAAATATATATAAATTACTGAAAAAGTTACTGTAACAAAGAGACTGACCTATCAAATTGTAGCACTCTTTAATGCATGTAGCCTGAAGTGTTCACAAGTATCATAGCTTAATTAATTAACCTGAGAGACTTTTTAATTGAATTTTTAACTAAAGTCAGTTTTATCATTTAATCCAATACACCTATATAATTAAAAAGGCAGTATGTGCTGACAGACGCGATTACACACCAAATGAAACAATTAAATTGTAAGATTTATAATTTATGAAAACCCCTGTGGTGTTTGTAACATAGTGTATGTACAGGGTTATTACAAATGATTGAAGCGATTTCACAGCTCTACAATAACTTTATTATTTGAGATATTTTCACAATGCTTTGCACACACATACAAGTTTTTTTAGGCATTCACAAATGTTCGATATGTGCCCCTTTAGTGATTCGGCAGACATCAAGCCGATAATCAAGTTCCTCCCACACTCGGCGCAGCATGTCCCCATCAATGAGTTCGAAAGCATCGTTGATGCGAGCTCGCAGTTCTGGCACGTTTCTTGGTAGAGGAGGTTTAAACACTGAATCTTTCACATAACCCCACAGAAAGAAATCGCATGGGGTTAAGTCGGGAGAGCGTGGAGGCCATGACATGAATTGCTGGTCATGATGTCGACCACGACCGATCCATCGGTTTTCCAATCTCCTGTTTAAAAAATGCCGAACATCATGATGGAAGTGCGGTGGAGCACCATCCTGTTGAAAGATGAAGTCGGCGCTGTCGGTCTCCAGTTGTGGCATGAGTCAATTTTCCAGCATGTCCAGATACACGTGTCCTGTAACGTTTTTTTCGCAGAAGAAAAAGGGGCCGTAAACTTTAAACCGTGAGATTGCACAAAACACGTCAACTTTTGGTGAATTGCGAATTTGCTGCACGAATGCGTGAGGATTCTCTACCGCCCAGATTCGCACATTGTGTCTGTTCACTTCACCATTAAGAAAAAATGTTGCTTCATCACTGAAAACAAATTTCGCACTGAACGCATCCTCTTCCATGAGCTGTTGCAACCGCGCCGAAAATTCAAAGCGTTTGACTTTGTCATCGGGTGTCAGGGCTTGTAGCAATTGTAAACGGTAAGGCTTCTGCTTTAGCCCTTTCCGTAAGATTTTCCTTCCCGTAAGATTTTCCAAACCGTCGGCTTTGGTACGTTTAGCTCCCTGCTTGCTTTATTCGTCGACTTCCGCAGGCTACGTGTGAAACTTTGCCGCACGCGTTCAACCGTTTCTTCGCTCACTGCAGGCCGACCCGTTGATTACCCCTTACAGAGGCATCCAGAAGCTTTAAACTGCGCATACGATCGCCGAATGGAGTTAGCAGTTGGTGGATCTTTGTTGAACTTCGCCCTGAAGTGTCGTTGCACTGTTATGACTGACTGATGTGAGTGCATTTCAAGCACGACGTACGCTTTCTCGGCTCCTGTCGCCATTTTGTCTCACTGCGCTCTCGAGCGATCTGGCGGCAGAAATCTGAAGTGCGGCTTCAGCCGAACAAAAGTTTGAGTTTTTCTACGTATCTGTAGTGTGTCGTGACCATATGTCAATGAATGGAGCTACAGTGAATTTATGAAATCGCTTCAATCATTTGTAATAGCCCTGTATGTGTGGTTGCCTAATGTTGCCTCCACAGTGGAGTTCTCACGCCTAGAAATGATTAACACGACCTTGCCGTTGACAGTCTACACCTAGGGATTTCTGTTAAACGAAGTATCATGTCGTGGGTTTACTTCATTTCAGTTTAACACATCAAACCAAACTTTCCTATCGGGATGCTAGTAAAATGAATCGCAATGTGGGTACCTAAATTATTAATTTTCATAAACTATATGGAATGCAAAAATTGTATAAGTAGGAAGTACATTACGTCAGGTTCTATGCCACATGTAATTCAGAGATTGATAAAACATATTTTTACTTTTCTTTATAACGCCTTTTCTGACAGTACTCAGCTTTCATTAACTCCCATACATACAGTGCTTCAGAAATTGGTAATATGTGATACCGGCTAGTATCAGCCAATGAACTGATTAAAAATCCGATTGTGCACCATAATCAGTGATCTAATACGAATACAAATCTAAAAGGATATTGAATGTATGGTGTCAAAATCTTGCCAGCTTACAAATTCTTACTGTCATTTTCCAGTACTTGTTTACTACTTCACGTAGTCTTTATCTAATTAAAAACCATTACAACTATGTTAATTCTGATCATTTCACAGGTGTAAAACTCATGGGTCAAAGAAAAGGACGGCAGGCCCAACTGTTGCAGAAACCAGCGTGCAAATTCAGTTCGGCATGGAAGGTAATCACCTCCTTATTCTTCTTCTCTTTCCTGGCCTTGTGGCATATTTCTAGGGATCGATATGTAAATTTGGATTAGGCATTGTTACTGATAGAGAGCGGCTGGATGACGTTCCTGTCGCCAGAGAGCGTAATCATCAAACCTCACTACTGTGACGCATTAACGATCGAGAGGAAGGAATAGCTTCTGATGCAGCACGCTCCTCACAAGCGTATTCTCTGAATGGAGGCTATGTGGAATGTGAAGTGTTTTTCCAGATGGGTTGTCCCTGTGACGGCACAAAATCTATTCTTCAATATTAGGAATAAAGTCGGTTCCATTACTATCTGTGTCACATATGGTTGCACTGTTGGCTCTTCTTTATCGGAAGTGCCAATTTAGAAGTGGAATTTTTGGTCTCGGGAACAAGAATGACGCGAGAGCGTTACTCGGTCTTTGTCATTGACACCACCATACATCAGATGCATGTATGGCAAAGAAGCATTCAATCAAGGAAAAGTGAAAAGTTCTCGTTCTGGTACCGAATATTTCGCTAGATTGTTTAGTAAAAAGTTTAGTTACTTGTCGACTTACTCCTCTTTTGTATGAGCGCACGTTGCCCACCGTTTTCAAGTGAACTAATTCTACTTTTTATCTAAAACGGCTTGGATAATTTGCCCTCAAAATATTTTCTAAGCAAAAAATTCTTCACATTTAAGAACAGATGACACTCGCAAGGGGACAAACCTTGTGAATATTGTGGATATTGATGTAATTTGTCAACTGCTCCTCTGTTTTCCCATCGCGAAAGTGTCTTTGTGGCGAGGCGCATTGACCTGATTGAGGATAAATCTTTACTTATGCAAACGCTTGTTAAGTGTTTTTGGGTCTAAATCTAGAACACTTTCATAGTATTTCTCAGTATTTTATTTTTGACAAAATAATATATAAAAAGATTTCTTTTTGCAACTCATAAACTCCAGAGAAGGCAAGGTTGGGGAAAGAGCTTACAGATGACGCTTAACATGCAACTGCCTTTAAAAGCGACTCAGCGCGGAGCGATTGTAGAAACGGAGTACTTTCTAACCAAAGAGAAATTCTCGCTCAGGTATTCAGTGTAACTGTTTCCTGATTGACGAGTTACTCTCTCTAAGGTTAACTTTACGGTACATAGGTTAGCTTAGGTTAGTGTTTTTTAACGTCCCGTCGACAACGAGGTCATCAGAGACGGAGCACAAGCTCGGGTTAGGGAAGGATGGGGAAGGAAATCGTCCGTGCCCTTTCAAAGGAACCATCCCGGCATTTGCCTGAAACGATTTAGGGAAATCACGGAAAACCTAAATCAGGATGGCTGGAGACGGGATTGAACCGTCGTCCTCCCGAATGCGAGTCCAGTGTGCTAACCATTGCGCCACCTCGCTCGGTTTTACGGTACATAAGCAAACTAAAAAGCAATTTCTACTGTTTATATGATAACGAAAATAATTTAATTTCTGGTTATGACTGACATTTTCGGTGAAGGGGAAAGAAATATTACGTAATTCGTTAACATGTAAAAAATATTTTTTTCAAAAACCTTTTAATTGCTTAGATCGGGTACATATATAAACTTTTACAAATATGAACGTGATTTAAGCAATTAAAACATTTTTGAAAAAGACTTTTACATTTTAACACTTTAATTTCTAGTCAACATGTGGGAAAACCAGAACTAGAAAAGGTAAAATAATCAGCAAAAAGGTCGTTAGACAGCCCTTGGATAGTGCTGTTAACTGACGGAATGATATTATGGATAAACATGTTTATTTGGTCATCAACGTTAACAAACTACATAAACGCAACAGTAGCCATCACTGAGTAATGTTGAAAAATAAATGATAAGTTGCAAACAGTATAAGATAATAAAGTTTTGCTAGGACCAGACGATATGCAATGAAGAAATATTATGTACGAGGAGCAGTCAATAAGTAATGCGGTACATTTTATTCTCGACCAGTTTCAGTTGAAAAAATGCGGATTTTGTTGTGCGACATCGTCGACTATGCCCACTCTTCCCCACTGGCTTTATGGAGTTCCAATATGTGGCGGCGCTATACGTAGCTGGCAGAATGGCGTCTGTAACGAAGGTGCGTCCTAAGTAAACAGCAGTCACTGAGGCATTTTTGCGGAAAATAACAAGCATCGAACATATTCATAGACTCTTGAAGAATGTCTGCGGAGAACTGCCAGTGAACAAAAGCACGGTGAATCGTTGGGCGAGGCGTCTGTCGTAATCGCAACAAGATCGCGCAATCCTGTCGGATCTCCCGCGTGGCGGATGGCCGAACACAGCTATGACTCCTGAAGTGTTGGAACGTGCGGACACTCACACTCGACGTGATTGACGGATTACAATCAAACACTTCGCTGCTCAAGTGGACGCTTCCGTTGGCTGTGCTCACGCACTTGTTTACCAATTGGGGTACTCAAAGGTGTGTGCTCGCGGGGTTCCTCGCCGCCTAACACAAGACCATAAACAACAAGGAAGGACCATCCGTGCGGAATTACTAGAACGTTACAAGGCTAACTGTGACAATTTACTGACGAACATTTTAACAGTCGATGAAACATTGGTTCATCACTTCGAAACAAATGGCGCCACCCCACATCCCCTCCGAAAATAAGTTCAAAGCCGCACCCTCAGCAGGTAAAGTCATGGTGACGGTCTTCTCGGATCCTCAAAGGATTATTCTGTTTGATATCCTCCATCATGGTGAAACGATGAACTATGAAATTATTATGCTACCCTCAGGAAATTGAAGAAACTACTTCTGCGAGGTCATCGCCATAAAAATTCAAACGAACTTCTCCTTCACCATGACAACGCAAGGCCTCACACAAATCTGCGTACCCGAGAGGAGATCACAAAAATTCATTGGAGTGTTCTCCTTATCCATCCATCAGACCGGGTCTCACGCCTTCCAACTTCCATCTGTTTGGTCCAATGATGGGCGCATTCCACCGGAAGCAGTACGTGGATAATGGGGAGGTTAGTGATGTAGCAAGACGTTGGCTCCGACGTCGACCACTAGAGTGGTATCATGCGAGCGTACAGGAGTTCGCAGTAACGTGGCGTAACGCCGTCGCATTGTACGGAGGTTTCTGTACATCCATCGGTATAAACTTTGCTGTCCTTCTGCCTGTCTATCTATTCGTCTGCTAATAACACTTTCGAAGAAAGGGTAGACGTTTAAAGTTTAAATTTATGCCACATATTACGTTTTACCGTCCCATAACGATACAAAAAATTGAAGCTTCTAGGTCAATACAATCAAACAATACGGCCAATATGTCACATATTTTGACACTCGCAAACTCACTCATCAAAACCTATAGGGTGCTTTCCTTTTGCCTAGAATTTCACACCAAACATTTTTTGTCATTTGTCAACTGACTGTCTGTCCGTCCGCCAGTTAAAGCCGCTAGACAGGAACACGTATGATGCCGAAATTTATGTCACATACTAAGATCCACAGTCACTTTTGCGGTGTAACCATACAAGCTACTAAGTCAATGCAGTCAAAGGAACGGTCATTTATGTCACATATTTTGATACCATGCCAGTACCGATGTCGATAACAGGCAAAAATCAGCGAAATTCTCGACTTCCGGAATTGATGGACTATCTATGTAGATAATTAAGTTTGTATGGAACCCTCTGTGCGTGAGTCCTACACGAATTTATCCGGATTTGTTAAGAAAATCGTCGTATTGTTTCGATAGCTGTAAATTTATTTATTATCTTTTTTCTCGTTTTTGTTAATATCGGCCTCTTGGTTCGATAGTTGTTAATTTGTTGTAGCACCTTGGCCAGAAGCAATGAGAGGCCGGTGCTCTGACACGTTATGCCTTACAATAGGTAGATTCAGCTGCATTTGGGTCACGGTAAAGTGAGGCCTCAGTTTTAATCATCACATAGAAAGGACTAGGATCTAGGTTCAGGTACACTGTAAAAGTGTTACACTTAGTTTTCTGGGGGGTCGTACAGCAGCAGGGGCGAACGATTGTGATACTTGTAGATTCCAGAAAAGAAGTCGAGTTGCGGGCAATAAAAATTAGTTACTGTTGTATGCAGAAACTCAGCAATGAACTTTAATGACGAATTTTAGTAGTACAGATTTGCATCGTTGGTTACCAGTTGCAACTATCGACCGCCGAATCTAGTAATTTATTTGCTGTCAAATATATTAGTGTTTGATTAATAAACAATCTGAGTTCATGTATGTGTGTGTGTGAAATTTTATGGGACTTAACTGCTAAGGTCATCAGTCCCTAAGCTTACATACTACTTAACGTAAAATATCCTAAGGACAAACACACACACCCATGCCCGAGGGAGGACTCTAACCTCGCCGTCCGGTGTGGCCGTGCGGTTCTAGACGCTTCAGTCTGGAACCGCGTGACCGCTACAGTCGCAGGTTCGAATCCTGCCTCGGGCATGGATGTGTGTGATGTCCTTAGGTTAGTTAGGTTTACGTAGTTCTAAGTCTAGGGGACTGATGACCTTAGATGTTAAGTCCCATAGTGCTTAGAGCCATTTGACTCGAACCTCCGCCGTGACCAGCCGCACAGTCCATGACTGCAGCGCCTTTGGACCGCTCGGCTAATCCCGCGCGGCAATCTGAGTTCAAACATAAACCCTGGTTGTAGTGTAATAGTCATTCACGATCAATCCAACTATAATTGTGTAATTTTTTGGAGTTCATCTTCTGCTATGAAAAATTCTAAATTATGTTGCATTGGAAGTGCTTTTCACCGACGTTCTATTGCACATAGACTGCTGGTCGGCAAACCGCAGCTCGCGAACTACATACTGCTCTTCTGCCCCTTGAGTGTGATTGTTCCAGAAAATACGACGTGCAAGCACCCAGGCACCCAGGCTCCTGATCATCGCCAGTTTAAAGAATTCATAGTCGAAATGGAGACTGTGTGTGCAGATCTTCTGTTGCATCACAAGATACGTTGGTTGTCAGGAGGGAACGTTTTGAAAAGTTTCACTTCCTTATTAAGAGCAATTACAACATTTCTCCTTGAGAAGGATTTAATTACTTAGAACTAACGACCGATGAGTGGATGCAAAAAATTAATTTCATGATGGTAGTTACGTCTCACCTAAATCAGCTCTGTGGTAAACAACAGGTGAAAGTAAAACACAGATCTTTTGCTGTTAGGAGAAGTTATGTCATTCGGAAACAAAATACTTCCTTTTGCTCTAGATTTTGAAAAAGTAACCTTTGGTTTAATTTTGAAGCCTGTTGAAGCATCACCAAGAAATAACTCAGACGCTGACATTTTCCATTCCGGAACAACACTTTTAAATATGAAGGAAGCTTTTCTCGACAGGTTTTAGGATCTCAGAAACAGCAGGGTGGCATTAGGCTTTGGGAAAAAAAACTCTTAATCCTACTGTAACAGAATTACAGTTTTCTTCCCTTCTGTAATTTGACTGCTTGACTCAAGAAACGATGAACTATGTAGCTCGAAATAATGGAGAAAAACGAATGTGAGTTCAAGTCACAAGTGGTATGCTTTGAAAGAGCTGGCGAATGAAAATATGTTGATTTTTAAAATATGGAGGATAATTCAGTTGAAGTAATTGATTTTTCCATTTTTCCCTTATTCGGATCTACATATTCATTTTTAAATATGTTACTGTCATTTTTAAGCATGAACCTTCCTTCTCAGCAGTAAACTAAGAAATAGTCTTATTGATTAGAACCTGGAATCACGCCTAAAACTGAAAACGACTACATTCACACTGAACATTCCGAAACTTTTCAAAGAGGTGGAAGGCCATTGTTCACCGTAGTGTGTGTCAGTCATGGTCATGGTTTAATTTTATGGACACCTTAGTTTTATTAACAAATAATACCTTTATTAAGTGTGATATAAAGTTCTGTGTCTAGAGTTTAAATGAGATTTAAAACTTTACGTAAGTTTTATTAAGTTAATTTTAGGGAGCGTTGTGGAGTGAAATAAAATATAGTGTCGAATACCGAGAAAGGTTCGTTGAAATGGATATACAAAGGGCATGAACGAGACGAGTTAGACGAAACAGGTATACAAGGCGAGTGTTGATGGGATAGTTTGGAAGGTCAGAACTCAGCGAACGTGCATCAGTCAGATTGAGAACATTTCTAGCAAATGTTAGCTTAGAAGGACCATAATTAAGTTAATAACTATGTACCTACTTGTATTTAAATTATCTATTTATTTATTTAACCAGGTCCGATTAGGGCCATCAGGCCCTCTCTTGCATCAAAGCAAGGTTTCACACATACAATACCATTTTTAAATCTTAGTTACCTAAGAAATAACTATTTTAGTACAATAAATAGTATTAAAATTATTTGAGTCTGTATGCAGACAATGTGAGTAAATAACACTGATTATGAATTAATAAAGTTAGTACTGACAGTACTCCTCCGGCTGATGCTACTGCCACTAATAATAATAATAATAATAATAATAATAATAATAATGAGAGTGGTAGATATAAAAAAAATATAGGTGGGGAAAACAGATGTTTCCAAATAGAGCAAATTCTGGGAAAAGGGAATTTAAGATGACTTCACCATCTAAGAATACTGCTAAATGAATAAGATTTGGTTGGAAAGAAGATTGTACAGTGGTAACGAGTGTGTACAGGGACAATGGTAGTCCTTATTGTTGCTCTAGTAGATATGTCATTAACTGTCTTCTGAAGCTGGGATGTTATTCAGTTCTCTAATATAGTATGGAGGTTATGTCAGAGAGGGGTTCCTGCTACTGAGAAAGCCTTCAAGAAAGTGGCTGAACTATGGACTGGCATATAAAGGATTTTGCTCTGATGGAAACGGGTGTTTCCGCCATGTTGTTCAGACGAGGGTGTTAAGGTCGAGGGGAGATGTTTGGGACAGTGTATGTTAAGACAGTAGAGAAGGCAATGAGAACGGAAATCTCTGCGTTTGTCTGTGCACAAGCAGGATAACTATGCACTTGATCGTGAAGTATGATCAAAGTGTCGAACATCAGAGATATAACGAACACAGACATTAAAAACGAGTTACAGGTGCCCTGACTTCCCCTTAGAAAGACCTAGCAAGATAACATCGCTGCAATCAATAGCTGGAAGTGGTTTGTGTTCGTGCAACTTCCTTTTTCAGGTCAAGAGGGAAGAGCTTCCCATGGGCATGGAGAGATACTGATGCTTTCTTGCACGTTGCAGTTACGTGCTCTGCCCAATTTAGATTTTCATCTACTGTTACCTCTATACTCGTTGCGGAGGGGGAGAAGTTGATATTTGTCCCATTTACGAATAAAGGTCGTGAGAATTCCCGATACTTTTGGCTAATTAGCCTAGAATGACCAACCATTACCGCTTAACACCATTTCAACGGTGCACAAGGGTTAGTATTGAGATTCTCGAGGGCTGTGTTCTCATTTACTGATGGTGGTCATCAGTTTACATGTGGCATTTGAAGAAGGACAAAACTGATGGCACATGATTGTCGTAAAATCAAGAGAGTGCAGGACTTATTGCCGAATCTTAGGGGACGCCTAATACTTTAGCTTCCATAGTGACTTTATGGTACCGGACACGACGCATTGCTGGCGAGATGTCATGTATAACTGAAAAAAATGCACTTCGTTTGGCGAGAAACTTAGGCTGCTACATTTGGAAAGTAAAATGTCGAAGCTGACAGTATCAAAAGCTTTGGTGCATTCTGAACAGTGCTTTATAATCGCCTCTTATGCATTAATGGCTGGCTAATATAGTTGAAGTTTTAAAAATTTGGCTTCAAAAATATTTCAGTCGTATCGTTGATATTTCGCTCTATTGACTAACGAGCTCGTAGACCTTTGAACTGAACTAGTACAAAGACGGTTGAAGATTAAGAAAACTCGTTCCTGCATGTTGTTCCATACCATCAACCAGTAAGCGAGCAGTCGCATGCTTTAAAAAGGAGTATCAGGTCGAACAGTATTTAATACTGCTACACTGCCACAATATGGCATACGAGGAGAACACGGTGACTGCCATAAACCGATTTCCCACAAACTTCGCTTAATGGAAGAGAAGACAAAATAAACGAACACGTGTCTCGGCTTATCCGTAGATACTCGACCATTGCTGAGAAAACGATGGTCAAAGTTATAGACGTACTTTAGTTGCCTTTTAGCGCATGATAATCTCAGCCTGCACAGTGGCTAACGTCGCGACCTTTCAGTCTTGCGTCCCCTGTTCGAAACACGGTTATTGTTTTTCTTTAATTTATTTTATTATATCGTCTTCATTTGTCTACCCATGTCCGTAGAAGATTACTACTCGAATATTTCTTATCAAATTCGATGATGGAAGGGCGTTATCTTAACCATAAAATAGCAACTGGGTTTCACAATAAGTGTCATACATTAATTATACACTGAAGTGCCAAAGAAACTGGTACGACTGCCTAATGTCGTGGAGGGCCCGTGAGCACGCAGAAGTGTCGCAACACGCCGTGGCCTGAACTCGACTAATGTCGGAAGTAGTGCTGGAGGGAAATGTCACCATGAATCCTGCAGTGCTGTCCATAAATCAGTAAGAGTACGAGGGGGTGGAGATGTCTTCTGAAGAGGATGTTGCAAGACATCCGAGATACACGCAATAATGTTCATGTCTGGGGAGTCAGCGGAAATGTTTAAGCTTAGAAGAGTGTTCCTGGAGCCACTCTGTGGCAATTCTGGACGTGTGAGATGTCGCATGTCCTGCTGGAATTTCCCAAGTTCGCCGGAATGCACAATGGACATGAATGGATGCAGGTGATCAGACAGGATGCTTACGTAAGTGTTACCTGCCACAGTCAGGGGTTCCATATCATTCCAACTGCACACGCCCCACACCATTGCAGAGCCTCCTCCATCTTGAACAGTCCCCTGCTGACATACAGTGTCCATGGATTCATGAGGCTGTCTCCATACCTGTACACGTCCATCTGATCGATACGCTTTGAGCCGAGCGGTTCTAGGCGCTTCAGTCTGGAACCGCGCGATCACTACGGTCGCAGGTTTGAATCCTGCCTCGGGCATGGATGTGTGTGATGTCCTTACGTTAGTTAGGTTTATGTAGTTCTAAGTTCTAGGGGACTGATGACCTCAGGTATTAAGTCTCATAGTGCTCAGAGCCATTTTTGATACACTTTGAAACGAGACTCGTCTGACCAGGCAACATGTTTCCAGTCATCAACAGTACACTGTCGGTGTTGAGGGTCCCAGCCGAGGCGTAAGGCTTTGTGTCGTGCAGCCATCAAGGGTACAAGAGCCCATATCGATGATATTTCGTTGAATGGTTCGTACGCTGATGCTTGTTGATGGCCCAACATTGAAATCTGCATCAATTTGCGCAAGGGTTGCGCGTATGCCAAGTTGAACGATTGTCTTCAGCTGTAATTGCTCCCTTTATTGCAGGACCTTTTTCCGGCATCAGTGACGTCGGAGATTTGATGTTTTACTGATTCCTGATAGTCAGGGTACATTCGTGAAGGCTAGTACGGGAAAGTCACCACTTCCTCTCTGGCTTGGAGATGCTGTGTCCCGTCGCTCCTACGCCCACTATAACGCCACGTTCAAACTCATTTAAATCGTGATAACGTACCGTTGTAGCAGAAGTAACCTACCTAACAACCGCGTCAGACAGTTGTCTTCTATAGGCGATGCCGACCGCAGCGTTGTAGTCTGCTTGCATTCTTACTTCACTTATTATATTAATTCTTGTACTTTATTCTGTAAGTAGGCTGTTTAGGTTTTTATGTTGGTAACGCCACGAAGCGCTCTATATGAAAATCACTGACTGTGTTATGTGACGTCTGTGGCTGGTTGGCATTGTTCGAATAGTCGCTATTGTAGCGTTGGGCAGTTGGATGTGAACAGCGCGTAGCGTTGCACAGTTCGAGGTGAGCCGCCAGCAGTGGTGGATATGGGGAGAGAGATGGCGGAGTTTTGAGAGTGGATGATCTGGACGTGTGTCCATCAGAGAGAGTATATTTGTAAGACTGGATATCATGAACTGATATACATACATATATATATATATATATATATATATATATATATATATATATATAATGGCTTTTGAACGCTATAAAGGTAAAAACATTGTTTGTTCTCTATCAAAATCTTTCATTTGCTAACCATGCCTATCAGTAGTTAGTGCCTTCAGTAGTTAGAATCTTTTATTTAGCTGGCAGTATTGGCGCTCGCTGTATTGCAGTAGTTCGAGTAACGAAGATTTTTGTGAAGTAAGTGATTCGTGAAAGGTATAGGTTATTGTTAGTCAGGGCCATTCTTTTGTAGGGATTATTGCAAGTCAGATTACGTTGCGTTAAAAATATTATGTGGTCAGTTTAGTGTTGATCAGAATAAGTGAAGAGAGAAATGTCTGAGTACGTTCAGTTCAGCTCAGCTGTTTGAAAATCAAATAACGTAAGAGGTTTATCATCACAGTAATTCACTAATTTTTCTAAGGGGACGTTTCAATTCTTACGCTTATTATACTGGGAGATATGGTGGATTCACTTGGATGACACTGATCGTAGAAACATTCGAAAAACAGAAATTCCGAACGCCAGAAGCATCGCAAGAAGGCAGATTTGCCTAAGAGACATTCCTTCATGTGAATCTCAGTCTGGGAAAAAGCATCGTTAAAATTGCTGAAGATTTCGTGCGTTGGCAATAATTTCGCGGCAGTCCATGCATAATTGATTATTTTACCGAAAACTGGCTGTTTCATTTGATTATGTGTCAATATACACTAAAGGAATTTCGTTGAAAACAAGTTCAAATAATTTTCTCATTCATTTTTTTAGTTCATTCAACAGACATGCAATTAGTAGAAGACTAAGGACAACGTTATTTCAGTATACATTGGAAAAAATTCGTGGGGTACCTTTTAGGGTCACGGACAGGTACATGAAAAACAAAAATAAAAATAATTCAAAAAATGGTTCAAATGGCTTTGAGCACTATGGAGCTTAACATCTGAGGACATCAGTCCCCTAGACTTAGAACTACTTAAACCTAACTAACCTAAGGACATCACACACATTCATGCCCGAGGCGGGTTTCGAACCTGCGACCGTAGCAGCAGTGCGGTCTCGGACTGAAGCGCCTAGAAGCACTCGGCCACAACGGCCGGTTAAAAATAATCATCGGCTTTCGGAGACGGGGAGGTAAAACGCGTGAAACCTCGTGCTAGCCGTAGTGCCATCGCTTCAGTAAAGTTTTCCTGGGTAAAGGGCACGTAAATACCTTGTGAAATTTGAACGTCGTTTTCTCAGAAACATACTAGTAGCTGTGGATAAGCCGAGAAACGTGTTCGCTTATTTTGACTCCTCTTCACTGAGCGAAGTTTGTGGGGAACAGGATTATGGCACTTGTCGTGGTCTCATTAATGACGTGTGGCGGGAAGTGACCATGAGAATATCGGGCGTGTACTGTTAGCTGCAGAGTTCGTGTACTGGCAGTTCTGGGCAAGTTGAGGAGTTAGGGTGATGGAACACGTAAAAGTTCCGGAGTTTGTGTGCGCTGGCGAACACGTTGCTGGGACAAAAGCGCGAGTTCGCGAGGGGGTGCCGGGGAACCTGTTGCCGCGAGCAATAAAAGACGCGCCGCGCGCCGACACCTGCTAAAGCGCGCCATTACGAGCGCTGACGCAAGGCAGGCGTCGGCCGGCGCCTATTTGCATACGGCGAGCAGCCCCGGGCGCAGACGGATGGCGCAAGCGCACACGTCGCCTCTACTCGGAGCGGCCCTCGGGTGTATAAATGTACGCTCGAGCGGCGGAACTGTTCTGCTCCGTTCCGTGTGTGTGTGTGTGTGCGCGCACGGGGACGTGGCGCTCCACACCGAAAAAGGGAAAAAGAAATGTATAACGAATGGCAGGAAATTTAACGTGTTTATCAAAATAAAAGTTGACAAGATTTAAATTTAAGCGTGCGGCGTGCGATTAACTAATTCATAGCTTACTTTAAACACAATAAATAAACATTATCTCGGCAAATCTATTTCGGAATAGAAATACGGGGTAGGGAGGGTATTTTATGGGCGCTGTCGCAGCGGCCGCGAGGGCTCCCCCCGTTGTCCGCGGCCGCACGAGTTCCAATGCCTCTCGTCGGGAGCGCGCGTCTTCCCAGGCGAGCGCCCGGCTCGGGACGGCTACTTTGCCATTCCACCGGATTACGCTGCTATACAAAGCCGCCTGCCGCCACAACTCACCGCTCTTTCAAACGGCCGGCGTCCTGTATATCGGCTGCATTGCATTAAACGCCGGTACCTACTACACGGCGGCACACAAGCTGCCCGTTTCTGTTGGCCGCAGCTGCCTCCGCGTCACAGATAGCGCCTCTGCCCGCCGTTGTAGACTGATATCTAGCAGGCTATCGGGTGTCGTAAATTCCTGCAGTGAAATTTACGCGGAAATCTCTGGTAATACCACCGCCGTGGCATATACTGCGCTGCAGCTAGCGTGGGACTGGTTTCCGCCATGCATCCGAGGAACACACTGTGAGAGAAAGCCTACAATCTGTGTGCTTTTTTTTTCATGTACCAGGTACTTCGGAAGGAAGTGCTCTAGGCTCGTTGTTAACTTCATGTAATTTCACTGGTACATAACTGCGGCCCGAAATTTAATAGGCGATGAGTCCATGGAACCGACGAATCATGAAAAAATATTCATTCAAGACTGAACATTTTTTTCCCTAAATCGACAGGGGATCTCAAATTGATTCCGTGTTTCTAATTTCCAGAAAGCTTCTGACACTGTTCCTCTCAAAAGTCTTCTAGCCAGACTGCGTGCCTAAGGAGTATCGCTTCAACTATGTGATTGGATCCGACATTTTCACTCAGAAATGTCACAGTACAACGTAATCGAGAGAAAGTCATAGAGTAAAACAGAACCGATATCCGGCGATCGCCAAGAAAGTGTTATAGGCTCTTTGCTGTTCCTAATGTAGATAAACGATTTAGGAGATAATCTTAGCAGTCCTCTTAGATTGTTTGCAGATGATGCTGTCATGTACCGTCTAGTGTAGCCTTCAGAACCTAAAATCAGTTGGAAATGACCTAGAAACACTATCTGAACAGTGAGAAAAGTGAAAATTGCCTCTCAATAAGAAAAAGTGTGGGATCTTCCACAAAAAGTAATCTATAAAATTTCTAATCACAGAAAGCCGTCAGTTCGCCTTAAGACCTGTGAATTACAATCACGAACAACTTAAGCTGGACCGATGACATAGATAATCTTGTAAGGAAGCCAAATCAGAGAAGATGCAACAGGTCTACTAAAGTCTTTATCAGATAGGATTGACGGAAGACATCGAAAAAGTTCGAAGAAGGGCGTCTCGTTTTCTATTATCGCGAAGTAGGGGAGAGAGAGTCACGGACAATTTAACGAAATTTGAATCACCAACTTTCTCCTCTGAGTGTGAAAACATTTTATTGTCGCCAACCCGCATGGAGAGAAATGATCATCACAATAAAAGCAGAGCTCGTACAGAAAGATTTAACAGTCCATTTTCCTACGCGCTGTTAGGAAGTGTAACGGCAGTCTGAGGGTGATTTCGAAGAACCCTCTGGCAGGCACTTAAATGTGAATTACGGAGTAGTCATGTAGATGTAGATTTTCACTACCTGTTGCCAACTAAATGTCGTGAGGTGGACATAACGTCACATGCTCAAAGCATCGGAAAGGTCCTGAAGAAACCACTTCCATCCACACAATTTATAAAAACCGAAATAAAACATCTGGTGTATCGTCCATCGTGTTCTGTTTGTAGCCCCTCCGCCTTTTCATGTTGAATTTCTACGAATACACGTTTCAACAGACGAAACTTAACAATAGATCGAGAATATCTGTCATAGGTAGGTCGCCTAGTCATTTGATATTTATTTCGAATGTTTAATTTTTATATTTTCTGGTAATGGTAAGTAGACTCGTCGATTCAGCAGAGATTGATAATTACTGTGTAACATGAACTGCTGTCAGCCCGCCTACTGAGCAAAAATGGTTCAAATGGCTCTGAGCACTATGGGACTTAACATATGAGGTCATCAGTTCCCTAGAACTTAGAACTACTTAAACCTAACTAACCTAAGGACATCACACACATCCATGCCCGAGGCAGGGTTCGAACCTGCGACCGTAGCGGTCGCGCTGTTCCAGACTGAAGCGCCTACTCAGCACCCTCTGTGCATAGGTAATAGGGAGGGTGGGAGGGGAACCACACGTTGACTGCTGGCCCCGCTGCAGAGCGCCAACTCCAAGTCACAAGCTTGCTCTTGCTTGCAATGGCGTGATACCTCTGCTATGTCTTTTCTCGGATTCTGTTTCGACATAAAATTAAAGACTGGCTACTGACCTTATAGACTGACGTGTGCACGACAGTCTGCATTCCCTATTCCGAATATATCTGATGCTTTATTTCTTAACCAATTTCGATTATCAATCGCTTCAGATGCCCACATCCTCTCCAAAAGACATGAACATTAAACGACATCACATGACATGAGATAAGAGAATTTGAGATGAGTGCCGAGTAGAAGATAATGATTACAAAATTGAAAACGGCTGGCGCAAGCTTTAGAAATGCGGAAAATAAGTCGAAAGACGTTCAAAAAGGGATCTAGAACATATTTGATGGCCTAGAAAGAGATGGGACAGAAACGGGTTATGGAGAGCTGGAGATGCTTTCGGTCCTTTTCTCAGCACAACATTGCCCGTCTTTGTGTACTTTCAGTGCCCTGCAGTATCTCTGTGTCTGGCGGCGACTGGCACGCTTCGCGAATTCTGTACCTTTTATACCATCTCACTCTGTAGGTCGCTGTTTCTACACAATATCATGCTATGTGTCTCAAAAAGAAGTAGTAAGGGGGAGTTAAATCTGGTGAATGAGATTATTGGCTCTACTCTACCATTAAATAGCCTAAGAATATTTTTATACAAGGCACACCTGTCATCTTTCAACAACCATGTTAGCAATCGTGCTGCTTGTGGGACATCTTCTAGCAACTCTATCAGTGGATATTGGAGAAATTTAGGGTATAGCTCACGATCTGACCATTCGTAAAAAAGGCACTTCATCAAGGATGAGTCAACATCTGGTATTTATGCTTAGACGTAAGAAGTTTGCTGACACACCAGTGAGTGTTTTCTTCTGACTAGTAGTGAGCATTGTGGATATTTGGTTTTCCATTTAGTTTGAACGTTCCTGCAGATCACAATATGTCGTTGTTGTGGTCTTCAGTCCTGTGACTGGTTTGATGCGACTCTCCATGCCACTCTATCCTGTGCAAGCTTCTTCATCTCCCAGCACTTACTGCAACCTACATCCTTATGAATCTGCTTAGTGTATTCATCTTTTGGTCTCCCTCTACGATTTTTACCCTCCACGCTGCCCTCCCTTGATGCCTCAGAACATGTCCTACCAGCCAGTCCCTTCTTCTTGTCATGTTGTCCCACAAACTCCTCTTCTCCCCAATTCTATTCAATACCTCCTCATTAGTTATGTGACCTACCCATCTAATCTTCAGCATTCTTCTGTAGCACTACATTTCGAAAGCTTCTATTCTCTTCTTGTCCAAACCATTTACCTTCCATGTTCCACTTCCATACATGGCTACACTGCATACAAATACTTTCAGAAACGACTTCCTAACACTTAAATCTACACTCGATGTTAACAACAAATTTCTCTTCTTCAGAAACGCTTTCCTTGCCATTGCCAGTCTACATTTTATATCTTCTCTACTTCGACATCATCAGTTATTTTGCTCCCCAAATAGCAAAACTCCTTTACTACATCAAGTGTCTCGTTTCCTAATCCAATTCCCTCAGCATCACCCGACTTAATTCGACTACATTCCATTATCCTTGTTTTGCTTTTGTTGATGTTCATCTTATACCCTCCTTTGAAGACGCTGTCCATTCCGTTCAACTGCTCTTCCAAGTCCTTTGTTGTCTCTCATAGAATTACAATGTCATCTGCGAACCTCAAAGTTTTTATTTCTTCTCCCAGAATTTTAATACCTACTCCGAATTTTTCTTTTGTTTCCTTCACTGCTTGCTCAATATAGAGATTGAATAACATCGGGGAGAGGCAACAACCCTGTCTCACTCCCTTCCCAACCGCTGGTTCCCTTTCATGCTCCTCGATTCTTATAACTGCCATCTGGTTTCTGTACAAATTGCAAATAGCTTTTCGCTCCCTGTATCTTACCCCTGCCACCTTCAGAATTTGAAAGAGAGTATTCCAGTCAACATTGTCAAAAGCTTTCTCTAAGTCTACAAATGCTAGAAACGTAGGTTTACCTTTCCTTAATCTAGCTTCTAAGATAAGTCTTAAGGTCAGTATTGCCTTACGTGTTCCAATATTTCTACGGAATCCAAACTGATCTTCCTCCAGGTCCGCTTCTACCAGTTTTTCCATTCGTCTGTCAAGAATTCGTGTTAGTATTTTGCAGCTGTGATTTATTAAACTGATAGTTCGGTAATTTTCACCTCTGTCAACACTTGCTTTCTTTGGGATTGGAATTATTATATTGTTCTTGAAGCCTGATGGTATTTCACCTGCCTCATACATCTTGCTCACCAGATGGTAGAGTTTTGTCAGGACTGGCTCTCCCGAAGCCGTCAGTAGTTCTAATTGCATGTTGTCTACTCCCGGGGCCTTGTTTCGACTCAGGGATTTCAGTGCTCTGTAAAGTCTTCACGCAGTATCGTATCTCCCATTTCATCTTCATCTACATTCTCTTCCATTTCCATAACATTGTCCTCAACTACATCGCCCTTGTGTAGTCCCTCTATATTCTCCTTCCACCTTTCTGCTTTCTCTTCTTTGCTTAGAAGTGGGTTTCCATCTGAGCTATTGATATTGATAATATTCATAGAAGTGGTTCTCTCTTCTCCAAAGGTCTCTTTAATTTTCCTGTAGGCAGTATCTGTCTTGCTAGTAGTGAAATAAGCCTCTACATCCTTACATTTGTCGTCTATCCATTCCGGCTTAGCCATTTTGCACTTCCTGTCGATCTCATATTTTAGACGTTTGTATTCCTTTTTGCCTGCTTCATTTACTGCATTTTTATATTTTCTCCTTTCATCAGTTAAATTCAATATTTCTTCTGTCACCCAAGAATTTCTACTAGACCTCGTCTTTTTAATTACTTGATCCTCTGCTGCCTTCACTACTTCATACCTCAGAGCTACCCATTCTTCTTCTACTGTATTTCTTTCCCCCATTCCAGTCAATTTTTCCTTCATGCTCTCCCTGAAAATGTGTACAACCTCTGGTTTAGTCAGTTTATCCAGGTCCCATCTCCTTAAATTCCCACCTTTTTGCAGTTTCTTCAGTTTTAATCTACAGCTTATAACACAATAGATTGTGGTCAGAGTCCACATCTGCCCCTGGAAATATCTTACAATTTAAAACCTGGTTCCTAAATCTCTGTCTTACTATTATATAATGTATCTTATACCTTCTAGTATTTCCAGGATTCTTCCATGTATGGAACCTTCTTTATGATTCTTGAGGCAAGTGTTAGCTATGATTAAGTTATGCTCTGTGCAAAATTCTATCAGACGGCTTTCTATTTTATTTCTTACCCCCAATCCATATTCATCTACTATGTTTCCTTCTCTCCCTTTCCCTACTCTCGAATTCCAATCACCCATGAGTATTAAATTTTCGTCTCCCTTCACTACCTGAATAATTTCTTTTATCTCATCATACATTTCATCAATTTCTTCATCATCTGCAGAGCTAGTTGGCATATAAATTTGTACTACTGTAATAGGCGTTGGCTTCGCGTCTATCTTGGCCACAATAATGCGTTCACTATGCTGTTTGTAGTAGCTTATCTGCACTCCAATTTTTTTATTCATTATTAAACCTACTCCTGCATTACCTCTATTTGATTTTGTATTTATAATCCTGTATTCACCTGATCAAAAGTCTTGTTTCTCCTGCCATCGAACTTCACTATTTCCCACTACATCTAGCTTTAACCTATCCGTTTCCCTTTTTAAATTTTCTAACCTACCTGCCTGATTAAGGGATCTGACATTCCACACTCCGATCTGTAGAACGCCAGTTTTCTTTCTCCTGATAACGACGTCCTTTTGAGTAGTCCCCGCCCGGAGATCCGAATGGGGGATTATTTTACCTCCGGAATATTTTACCCAAGAGGACGCCATCATCATTTAACCATACAGTAAAGCTGGATGCCCTCAGGAAAAATTACGGCTGTAGTATCTCCTTGCTTTTAGCCGTTCGCAGTACCAGCACAGCAAGGCCGTTTTGAGTAGTGTTACAAGGCCAGATCAGTCAATCATCCAGACTGTTGCCCCTGCAACTACTGAAAAGGCTGCTGCCCCTCTTCAGGAACCACACATTTGTCTGGCCCCTCTGTTGTGGTTGCACCTACGGTACGGCTATCTGTATCGCTGAGGCACGCAAGCCTCCCCACCATCGGCAAGGTCTGTGGTTCGTGGGGGGAGGGATTCTTTTGAAACTCATGACATTTACTGCATTTCCAGCATACAATAAACAGTTCTGTAAAAAATAATACTAAAACCCCAAAAAATAATACTAAAACCCCAATTAACACTTTAATTTTTACAAGTCTTCGAATCAAACAAATCCGCAGTAAATGTTACATATGAGTTCATAGACAATTATAATAAAACGATATAATGCAAAACAATACAAATGACTTCCCACACAATTATAATAAACAAAATATAATTGCTTTTCATAAAATTATGATAAAACAGACAATAATCTCTTCATTTCATTTAACAGTTGGGTATGATTTAATGACTTGGTCATCAAACTAGAAGCAACATCAGCTATATCACAATATAGCAGTCGTGAAATCCAAATTTTAATTTAGAAATGATATACAGAAGGCTATTCTTGTTTCATCTCAGATGAACATGGTTTATCGGATGAGTTGTGAGTCATTGTTGTGTTTTACCTAGTGATTATTTAGCGATCTTGTTTGTGAGAATGTGGATTTGTCTGAGAGACAGGTTTGTTGGTGCATGATAACTTAAATTATAATAATAATGGTGCAATTGTGACTGCTGCAGTAATAACTGCTATGCGAGATGGGGATGATGATAGTATAGTTATTGCGTATGCAGATATCTCAACAGCTGAAGACTGGAGATGAACTTGATTAATTCGAAAAATACTTTAGGGCCTGCTCAGTTGGTATGATAGATGTAAAAAGTGGGAAAAGAGTGGGAAGTACAGGTGCAGACAGTCAATACGGTAAAAAGTGGGAAAAGAGTGGGAAGTACAGGTGCAGACAGTCAATATGCGGTAAAGGTATGTGCGACTGTAGGATTGGAGCGACGATGGGTGTCTGTAGATAACTGCTGCCCTGTTAGTATTGAGAAGCTATATTTCTGATGGGCGAAAGGTAATTGCTGCTATCATTGAAAGGACAGGCTTTGGATAGTTGTAATGTTGTTGCTTTAATTTGCTATGAAAGCGGTGCTGATATTCAAGACCATAAAAGTGGGTTAAAAGCTGTGAGCTGTCTGGGGAAGTTAACCCTGCATTACTGCGCAACTGTTTCACCAGGTATCCAGTCTAGCTTACCAAATTCCCAACCAGATTAACATTAATTATAATCTTTTAATAGTCATACGACAACCGGTGATATATATATATATATATATAAAAGAGAATTTAAATAAAAAGAAATAAATCAGTTTATACTTGGAAATTTATTTTAACATTGATCATTGAAATTTCAGCATATTAAACTTGATTCATAACTAAACTGGTGCCTTATTTAGGATTGTGAAAATGTGAGATTGTAATCTTACAGAACACATCAAATATGGAGCCAAGATTGGGAGACTGCATACAACACTGCATTCATAAAATAACACACGAAGAACGTTGAAACATATGCAAGAGGAAATTAACCACAACCAACCGATTCAATTTTCACCTAAAGAAGTTACGTTCGTAGCACAATCCTGTCCGTCATGTAATTACCACACACTGGTATACTAAATTCATACTAACTCTCTGTGAAATCTTCCCGAAAAGAATAGCTGAGGGCTACTTTGATGATTACACCACATGCTTCACGTGGTCAACTTGGTTTACACAAAGAGTGTAACTCCACAATAATTTTGATAATTAAAATAAATTAGATCGAAAAACAATTTACAAAAGAAAAACCTCGAACTGGTTACTATCGTCTTATTATTAACCTGATGGGTCAAACAATTGTATAAGCACGTGGTACTGGTCTCACAAAGTACACCCCACGTGGGTTGAACATAAAGAAAAGTTGCTATATTGAAAAATATTGTCAAGACGAGACGTTATAATCTCACGCACATTCACATTGAAGATTGATGATGCTAGTTAGAGTTACTGATCAACACGTGGTTCCACTTTACTCATAAAGTAGTGACAAAGCAACTACCGGAATATATTCTGAACTTCACACTCGAATTACACTGCGTTGCAATTTAAGATAACATTAGATATTTTAGAGCTAAACCTGAAATAAAGGTGATTAAATTTTCAGTTAGGCTGAACTTAAAAAATCCATTGTCCTACAGATGTAGCAGACACGCGCTTAGCCGGAGATCTTACCACTTCAGACGCTCGCCACGGACAGACTGACCTGGTCCCTTCCTGAGGGTGGCTCACAAATACAAACGGAAGTGGCCAGAGGGGCAGCTTCCTATACCAACATGACAAGGGACGGACAGGACCATACTGAGGATTGAAACCTCTTTGCTTTTAGAAAGCGTAGCTACCTGTTCCGACGTTGGTCCTACTGTTGTCTAGCAGACAGGCTTGTCTGCTACCCTCAAGCATGCAACTAGAAATACATTTGCTCATTCATCCTCTCACACAGAAGGGAAGGGGGATGACAGTATCTTATCATTTACAGTATATAAAAGAAAGCGGATGTAGGTTCCGTATGAGACTGTGTGACATGAATTGCATATAAACTGTGTTTTAAAGTGTAGTAGTGTGAGAGATCGTTCTTGTTTATGTGTAAAGGCAACACGTTCCACTACTCAGTCTCCTCCCAGATAGTCAGAAACGCCACAGTAAATTTAGAAGAGGAATTTATGCCGTAAATGACAACAGATTTAAGAAATTAACATGAAATGAATCCAACAGGGACCTTTCATAGTAGGGCAAGCTTTTGGGGAATAACACTGGTGGCGATTGTGGCGAACATTCAGGTTGCAGTGAATATGACCGATATTGCGGTGGGGCTGATGACGTAGAAAACAGATGATATCGGCAAAGGCGGTGGTGGTGATACACAACAGGGGCTGCGATGGGTGGCAGTGGCGATCAAGATGGGACGTGAGAGCAGCAACAGCGGGGACAATGACAAGCACACTGTTCCCGCAGCGAATTCGTTGATCCACAGCAAGAGAGGAAGTTTTAAGCGAAGATCTTCAGAGTTGCCCATGCTAGCCAATCTCTGACAGAAGCCTGGACGCCAGCCCTCACACGTGTCCTTTGGTGCAGGCTCATGCAGTAGTAGTAACGCGGAGGTAAATCACTTGTAAATTTGGTGTAATGTGAGAGAGATTATGTCCCGTGCTGAGGTTGTTGAGTCGTGAAGATGTGAGCTATTCGACGCCTTTAATAGTTTAATTCGGAGCACAGGTATCAGGAACGCAGTACTGTTAAATTAAAAATGTCACAGTGGAGAGCGTTGAGCAATATTTACAGCACAACATTTTAGTATATTCTGCTGTTTGAGAAAATATGGCAGCGTTGCGTACAAGAGCGTTTCAAAGATCTAGGATAAGGAAGGGAGGAGGGGGAGGGGACTGGGTGTCAAGTGAAGAACAATGAAGTTTCGAGATATCACGACTAATGGCTACGGAACATTTCCTGCTCGTCAGCATCTATTACAAAATGGTCTAAATGGCTCTGAGCACTATGGGACTTAACATCTATGGTCATCAGTCCCCTATAACTTAGAACTACTTAAGCCTAACTAACCTAAGGACATCATACAACACCCAGTCATCACGAGGCAGAGAAAATCCCTGATCCCGCCGGGAATCGAACCCGGGAACCCGGGCGTGGGAAGCGAGAACGCTACCGCACGACCACGAGCTGCGGACATATCTATTACAGGTTTTGGCTTTTTTCAAACTGACACTGCACCGATACGTACACCTGTTTGGCGGTATAGAACGCTAGTTAAGTTTGCAAAGATTATTTTTTAGGAGAAGTGGGTGAGCGGGGGGTTCGCTGTGCCCTCCCCTCTCCATCGCTTGCTCAACTCTTTTACCTTGGTTGCGTCACTGGCAACTATTCTATCAACATAAGTTTCTTGGTTCTCACCCACTAATGGGTCCGAGGGTATGAAATTCGATGTAACCAGAAATATATAAACAGTGAGAGGTTGTGACCTAGAGTCATGTAGCACCACATCATAGAAGCGAGTCAAGTTGCTTCAGTACTAGGAAAGGGGGAACAGGAGTGCGGATGGTTGAATATAGCTGTTGAATGAAGATGCAACAAACTATACTCATTTTTATTATGAAGTAATAGTTTATTATCACTTGGCAACACTTAAACTTGGGCGACTGTGATTACCTACATCATTTGAAATATGCATTACATGTTCTACTACACGTTTTTCTATACAGCTTGTAGGTGACGTGTTGTTTATTAAAAATGAACTAATACCATGACAAATTAAGTAAAACCCAGAACTACGAAGCTATACAGTTTTGCACTGCTGTTTATTCACTTGGCGTGGTTGAATAAAATGTAGGCACCGCCCGTAGCCAACACAAGAGGCCGTGGAAGTGGGTCACTTCGGGCTTGCTAGGCGATGTTACACAGGGCCTATTTGCTAATTTGACAAGTACTGTCTCCGAGTCATCGAGGAGGTTCCAGCATGCTACGGCAAGCAGAGGGACCAGTGGCATAATAACATTGAGACGGAAGAAAGGCAGAGCTACTGTGGCAAGAGTAACCTGACTGTTTCACGCTCGAGCTGTGACTTTGTTTTGAGTTATGAGATGGGAACTAATGCTTTAGCAAAGCAAGGACGAGCCAAGCCCATATAAATACTCATGAATGCTAGACAGGGGTGTCGCTAGCTACCAGTCATCAGCAACGAGGGGCGACTTGTGATGATCTACGCATCTACGTATGTATACGGATCAACAAGTACCCAGCTCCATCTCGGCCATTGCTAGCTGTGACCCTGCAGTTCACGCTGAGTCCAGTGCTGTGGACTTTGTGCCCTCCAGTTTGTAACCTGTGGCCTACTTCAGGCACTTCTGTTGCTGTGAGCCGTCTCAGTCGCACTACATCCACGACGCGACTTGCACTCCTTGGTAGACCCAACCATGTAAACCCAGACTGTCACTATTCTGCACTGTCGGACGCCGTCAGCTGCTGCTGATATCGGATAACACTTAAATCTGCTGCATTTCGTAATTTCTGGTTTGAAGTTGGGATGGCTCATAGCACAACCGCGTTGTATTATCCGAACCCTTCTCTGGCGGAGCGTGTGAATCGTAATTTGTGGGCAGCTCTGATTGCCTTCCACCATAGCGATTATACCCGGTCGGATGACTCCTAATCCAGGGTAGGGTACGCCTTCAACACGGCCATGCGCGAAGCCCACAAGGCCAGCTACCTTGATGTTTGTGATTAAACCTAATCCGTCGCTCGCTAACTTGTGGTCACTTCCAAAGTTTGATGCTACACAGATCTGCACTAACTGGAAGCGAGTTCGTAATAACTTGAGGGTAGCCCAAAGGAAAATGGAAACTCGTTTCAATGCTGGAAGGCAGCCGATCTCCCTGAAGCCAGGGGATCAGGTTTGTGTCGAAAACTTTGAGGTGAACAGTCGCGGGGTAGAGGATATTATGTGAAAACTTTTTTCCAGTTTTGTGGGACCTGCTGGTATTTGCGTTTCATCACCCCAGTCACATTGCTGATCAAGAGCCACCAACATAGAAGAATATTTGGAATGTACGTATCTCAAATTCAACCTTATGTCAAAGATAATCCCCCTAAATAAGAATACGCCCTTATGATATGTAATCTGTTCGTAAACTGGACGGTTGTGATTGTTGGAGCTTTTCTCTCACCACTTCACACTGTGAGTAGGGTGAAGTGCAATATTTCCAGTCAACGCGTAAGTGCGAGGTTTCAGCCGCAGCTCACCCCGTATAGGTTTCGCGAGTTACACTGGCTTGAATTCGCGCTCGTGCCTCCCGCTGCAACGTGGCACTGAGAGCGGTATGAATGTGGCGCCGCCTAGTTGCAGCTGCGCCGTAACAGGGACATCGGTCAGGTGTACTTTAGCATTGAGCCTTCGTCCTAGAAATACCGAGAAGTCACCTCACTCTCCAAGTAGGACGTTGATTTCCATATCACCGCAGAGCAGTTACTTGGTACATTTCAGTGACAGTTGTCAAATAACATTAATGGTCTTTTATCTACTAGTTGATCCCGATACTGGGGAAAGCTTCCGTGCTAGACCCAGAAATTAATGGGCACCACTGCATGTGCTGGCTGGTTTTTCCATGTGGCTGCTGTGGAGAACAACTGAATTTGAATAGCAGCCAATGGCATCTTGCGTAAGTCACATTCACTAGGTTTCAGTCGCCTGAGATATATTGAGAATGACACATTGTGGAGTGTAAAAAAATTTTGAATTGTACTATACAGACAAATACACTTCTGGACATTAAAATTGCTATACCACGAAGATGACGTGCTACAGACGCGAAATTTGACCGACAGGAAGAAGATGCTGTGATATGCAAATGATTAGCTTTTCACAGCATTCGCACAAGGCTGGCGCCGGTGGCGACACCTACAACGTGCTGACATGAGGAAACTTTCCAACCGATTTCTCATACACAAACAGCAGTTGACCGGCGTTGCCTGGTGTAACTTTGCTGTGATGCCTTGTGTAAGGAGGAGAAATGCGTACCATCATGTTTCCGACTTTGATAAAGGTCGGATTGTAGCCTATCGCGATTGCGGATTATCATATCGGGACATTGCTGCTCGCGTTGGTCGAGATCCAATGAATGTTAGCAGAATATGGAATCGGTGGGTTGAGGAGGGTAATACGGAACGCCGTGCTGGATTCCAACGGCCTCCTATCACTAGCAGTCGAGATGCAAGCATCTTATCCGCATGGCTGTAACGGATCGTGCAGCCACGTCACGATCTCTGAGTCAACAGATAGGGACGTTGCAAGACAACAACCATCTTCATGAACAGTCCTACGACGTTTTCAGCAGCATGGACTATCAGCTTGGAGACCATGGCTGCGGTTACCCTTGACGCTGCATCACAGACAAGAGCGCCTGCGATGGTGTACTCAACGACGAACGTGGGTGCGCGAATGGTAAAACGTCATTCTTTCCGATGAATCCAGGTTTTGTTTACAGCGTCATGATGGTCGCATCCGTGTTTGGTGACATCGTGGTGAACGCACATGAAATGAAATGTCGTGTGTCTAGGGCCTCCCGTCGGGTAGACCGTTCGCCTGGTGCAGGTCTTTCGATTTGACCCCACTTCGGCGACCTGCGCGTCGATGGGGATGAAATGATGATGATTAGGACAATACCCAGTCCCTGAGCGGAGAAAATCTTCGACCCAGTCGGGAATCGAACCAGGGCCCTTAGGATTGACTGTCTGTCACGCTGTCCACTCAGCTACCGGGGGCGGACAACGCACATTAGAAGCGTGTATTCTTCATCGCCATACTGTCGTATCACCCGGCGTGATGGTATGGGGTGCCATTGGTTACACGTCTCGGTCACCTCTTGTTCGCATTGACGGCACTTTGAAGAGTGGATCTAGCGGTTCTAGGCGCTCAGTCCGGAACCGCGGGACTGCTACGGTCGCAGGTTCGAATCCTGCCTCGGGCATGGATGTGAGTGATGTCCTTAGGTTAGTTAGGTTTAAGTAGTTCTAAGTTCTAGGGGACTGATGACCACAGACGTTAAGTCCCATAGTGCTCAGAGCCATTTGAACCATTTTTGAAGAGTGAACGTTACATTTCAGATGCGTTACTACCCGTGGCTATACCCTTCATTCGATCCCTGCGAAACCCTACATTTCAGCAGGATAATGCACGACCGCATGTTGCAGGTCCTGTACGGCCCTCTCTGGATACAGAAAATGTTCGGCTGCAGCCCTGGCCAACACATTCTCCAGATCTCTCACCAATTGAAAACGTCTGGTCAATGGTGGCCGAGCAACTGACTCGTCACAATACGCCTGTCACTACTCCTGATGAACTGTGGTATCGTGTTGAAGCTGCATGGGCAGCTGTACCTGTACACGTCATCCAAGCTCTGTTTGACTCAATGTAGGCGTATCAAGGCCGTTATTACGGCCAGAGGTGGTTGTTCTGGGTACTGATTTCTCAGGATCTTTGCACCCACATTGCGTGAAAATGTAATCACATGTCAGTTCCAGTATAATACAGTTGTCGAATGAATACCCGTTTATCATATGCATTTATTCTTGATGTAGCAGTTTTAATGGACAGTAGTGTAATTATCTGTGTCCTTATTTGAACAAGTTGATGCATACGCAAAAGATCACGTAGTTCGTTAATTGAGCATATGCAGTGTGCTGTTATGTCAAGATATTTCATCGTTGTAAGGTAGTATTTTCTAAGGTCGCTGATGTTGCTTCTGGTTTGATGACCAGCTCATTAAATCATACCCAACTGTTAAATGAAATTAAGACATTATTGTCTGTTTAATCATAATTGTATGGAATGCATTTATATTCTTTTTATTATAATTATGTGGGAAGTGATTTGTAATTTTTGTATTGTATCGTTTCATTATAATTGTCTATGAACTCATCTATAATGTATGTATGTGAAATCTTATGGGACTTAACTACTAAGGTCAGCAGTCCCTAAGCTTACACACTGCTTAATTTAAATTATCCTAAAGACAAACACACACACCCATGCCCGAGGGTGGACTCGAACCTGCGCCGGGACCAGCCGCTCATCTATAAGTAACGTTTACTGCGGATTTGTTTGATTCGAAGACTTGTAATAAGGAAAGTGTTAATAGGGGTTTTAGTATTATTTTTTACAGAACTGTTTATTGTATGCTGGAAATGCAGTAAGTGTCATGTGTTTCAAAAGAATGGATCACACAGAGAGAGTGTGACACATATACGCAAATAAACAGCTTCCAGTTTTTCCCCAAAGAGAAATATTATTGATATCGCACTTACGTCTCCACACATAAACCACAGTTTGCTACTGATTCAAGTGACCTGCCAGAGATGGTGTTACCAAACATGTTCTTTGTTTGGTTTCCTAAAACCGAACAAGAGTGTGATATGAATATTGATCATTGAAAACATTAACAAAGTCCACATGGTTTCTCAATGCAGCTAATACAAGTACGTTTCTCGAACAGAGTATCAAAACTGCATATTCTCAGATACGACTTCTACCAAGAGAATAATTCCTTCCTAACTCAAGAGAGAATGCTAAGTTCGAAATTATATCATGATGGATTGAAAAGATATTACTTGAACCTACAATCAACATCCATTGCACGAAATCTTCCTATCACCATAAGGGAGGATACCTTCGCAAATTCTGTGTGCTGACTGATGACAAGAAACGATGGAAACAGATTCGAAGTTATATCGCCTTGTAGTTCCAAACCTGTATACGTTTCCTAATGGCTGATGACAGCACTCCTCCAAACACACGTAATGGTTTTGTTGGCTCACTCACTTAAAGAACTTGTTGCAACTAATTGAATCTAATCATAAAACCAACGTGCAAAATATCGCAAAGATAAGGATAGCAAAAGTAATAAAGGCGAAAAATGAAACGGCAAATGAGCAGTAAACTTCCAAACTTAAGCGTTTAAATGGAAAATACGCACCAATAGACGTCTTACGGGCCTTAGTGGAATGAGTGCTGGCTACATTCTTTGTTGACTTTGTTATGCAGTGACAACTGTTGACTGAACGTAACATTTACAATAATATTTGGAATTTATGTGAAAAAAATTTTCCAGTAATTTCTAACGAATGAGGACTGTGGGATCCTTAAACGGCCACAGTGACGTCATTTTATTTTCATTTACCTTTTAAAGTAGCCACAAAATACACAAATGAAGGATCAGAAGAAAAAACGATTTAAGTACCTTTGTTCAGAATTGAGTTATTGCTACAGCCCTGTTCAGACTGGTCATACTATAGCATCCACGCCCCTATTTTATAGTCGATAAAAACATTTTTATTATTATTTTTCAATATGAGATATCGTGAGAGCCAAGTGTGTTGTCAGAGAAACGGTTTGGTTTTGCTAGTGCAGAGACGGTGTAACATATCTCCATAAGCCACAGAAAATAGACTGAAAACAACGATATCTTTTAATTATAAGAACAATTATTATTATCACTGATTTTTTGCATTCTTTCTTCTTGGTAGAGTAGCCATGATGCTACCAAAACGCACTTTAACCTTCCGCCTATGATAAGGTCTGGTATTATTACTATTATGTAAACTACCTCTTGTAAATTATTGGAGAAAAATAGAGAATAATGTAATTCAAATTGACTTCAAATTTTCTGTAAGCATATTACTAATCTTGATCCTCTGCATTCCATCTTTGCTTTGCTGAGGACGAGCTGCAACACCGTCATTAGCGGTAATATATTTATATGATTTTATTGGCAAGAGCTGTAGTTTTATTTCCGATTGAAAATGCTGAGAACAATTATTTAATGCCGATTAATGTTTTTTCAAATCGAATTCAGTCAGTTATTTTCATGTAATCGGAACAGATCGATTCTGTGATACACCGATGTTCATTTATCTGCCGCCATTTCATGAAAGCTTTACGCGGCATGTTTAAATTGCCGAATAATTCAGGCACATGTATTTGCCATTGTAAAAAGAATCCAAGTAAAGGTAACTTGATCGTATATCAAAATCTATGCTATGGGAAACTATTTTAATTTCTACCATTCTTTCCTGGTATCGGGGCACAAAACTTTGTCAAATAAATCTCATAAATCTTTTCAGTAAAATTTGCCGTTCCCAGTGTTGTGTGTCTTCGTGTTATAAAAGTGAAGTCAGCGAACCTAATTGAATAATTTTAAACAGATGCACTTCCTTACAGACAATATGTAAAAACGGTTGTGTGTTTCAATCTAGTTCACATTCATGTTCATGTCATATTCTAGCTGGGCAATGCCGTAATTCAATGACATTTTGTAACTGTAGACATATTTAAATATTTGTGTTAGACACTGCTGAACATACACATTCACAACACGGTTTAAAACATAGCATACTGGCGCACAGCGTGGGGCGCGACATAAAATATATATGTATAAAGACTATGTAACATCCCCATATTTATTTGACATATGTATTAAATGTTTTCAGGTATATCGTACCATTGTAATATATTATGTACTTTCTTATTTTATTTCATGTATACCGATTGGAGTGCAAATGATAAAAGCAATTATCTTGAAGAGAGACCACAAACAGGAATGTAAAAATAAATTTTAATAGGCATTGGATCATCGCGAGCATGAGCGTTAAGGTAAAGACATTTGTTCATATTCGTACATCTTGTGGCACACGCAATTTGAGATCAATCAAAAATTCATTCAGTATTGTTGCGGCCGTATGAGTAGCTACCATTACATTGCGGCTGCGAGATAAAATGATAATTAAACCAGAACTGTCAATATCAGAAAGGAAGGTTTATACCACAGAGTATATGGATTTGATATTAGCTACCTACGTGTGTTAGTAGCTAGTGTTCTCAATTTCACAAAGTATTTTGCATCACACAATGTCTATACTTGATATTGTTTATGTATGTGTAGGATATAAGTGTTTATTGTCATTGCCATTGTGAGTAAAGAAATTTTGTTGAAATGGTTAGGCTAAAGAAACAGATTAAGCCCACTGAACTTACTGATGTCAATGTAGATACGGATGCGGTATCAGAGAGTCAAAGCGAACAAATAGGGGGCGGGCCTTATTACTTGTTCTACTCCAACCCCGTCTGATAGTAACTTAATACAACTTCTGTTCCAAAGACTTAATGTTATGGAACAAGAACGTAGGGAAGCTAGGACTCTAAAAGAGCAAGAGCGAAAGGAGGAAGATATATTAAGGGAACAACAACGTGAGCTCGAAGAGCAAGAAAGAGAAAGAACTTTTCTGGATTTAATAAATAAAACATTTGTTGAGAGAGACAAAGATCTAGCAGACAAATTCAATCAAATCTTGGTTGAACGGGACAAGGCTATTGTCTAACAGTTTAACAAAGAAATTGATATTGTCAAAAGCACTATTAAACCTGTGGGAGATGTTCCAGTTCGGATTGATACTATGCAAAATGGTTCAAGTGGCTCTGAGCACTATGGGACTTAACTGCTGTGGTCATCAGTCCCCTAGAACTTAGAACTACTTAAACCTAAGTAACCTAAGGACATCACACACATCCATGCCCGAGGCAGGATTCGAACCTGCGACCGTAGCGGTCGCGCGGTTCCAGACTGTAGCGCCTAGAACCGCTCGGACACTCTGGCCGGACACTACTATGCAACAGGAGGTTAATAAGTTAGATAAGCAGTTTAAGAGCTTGGCCATTACTGTGCATTCTATACAGGGCAATATACAAAAAGATACCGAATCCCAAGTTCGTAAGGAAGTGGTTCAATAGTTATGTTTAGAAAACCATAATATCGAAAGGCCAGCAATACGGTGTAATGAAACAACACGCATTGCGGATCCACGCAATGTGTCAAATTCACCTGCAAACTAATTAGAGACACCTAGGGAAAGGAGTTATGGCAACCAACGTGTTGGACTGCAACAGGTTACGTCACAACATAGGCCGAATTCGGAAACCGACTGTACGTGATATGCGGATGCAGCGCAGGTTAACAATAATAGTACAGTACAGTTAAACGCACTGATTCACGACGAAAGCCTTATGAAACACCGGCCATATCATGTATTCAATGAAGACAATAAACGGAATATCCACACAGCACTTTTCATTCGAAACTTTAAGAGTATACTACGAAAACCCTGGACAGAACAACAAAAGATACAACATGTAGTCGCTCATATTACTGAAGACGCTTCTTCTCTGTGGGCACTTGATGCCGCTGCAACATGCAAGAGTTTTGACGGATCTGAAAAGGAATTCTTAGACCAATTTTGGTCTGCGTCTATCCAAGAAAGATTACACAAAACAGTGTACACTGCCGAAATATGTAGCCCATAGCTGGTACGCTAAGGATATACTTTGAAAAATTTATAAATATGGCACATCACTGGGATGAGCGGGTAGCACCTAGATATTTGTTGACAGTTCTGAAAGCAAGACTACCAGTCTCTATTCGTCGACAATTATTTAATGTCTCTGATACTGATATGAAGGTGTTTCTTAACATAATTGACTCATTAGATTTAGTACATGAGGATATAAGAAAATCTATTGAAGGACTTGTCAATGGTAATAATAATAATAATAATAATAATGAAAAACCATCATGGAACGGGAACACATCGAACAAGAGCGATAACAGTCCTAGGAAAAATAAAAGTAAACAGTTCAATAATGGAGGCTTTAACAACAATAAAATGAATTATGGATCAAAGGTAGAATAAAACAGTAACAACAGCAATCAAAACTGACCTGTATCGAATAATAATCAACGACAGGGTGATAACGAAAATATAAATAATCATTTTAATCGTAAAAGGAGAACCGAAAACGGGCAAAATAATCCGCATAAGAACAACCCGAAAAACATCCGATCAGGGCAAGGATACTGCCCACAGCCAGGTCCTAGTGGTTGGAATCCACAACCAACATACGGTTCGCCTTCACAGGCAATAAATTTTATGCAAGCTATACCCATGCAGGATAATCCTTATCCTTAACAGTGGAATCAATCAGTAACACCAGCTCCCACTAACTATCAACAAAATGCAAGGATAGTGGATGTGTCACCTGAGCGGGAACCGAATAATCAGAAACCGTCAAACCAAAAGCGGTCCCTGTATGTCTTCGATAGGCGACCGGGGATGTAAATGAAGGCAATAGGTCGAACAATATATATATGATTAGATACCAGAATGGTAGGGACATTTGTGAAGAATTATGTGAAAAGCCCACCATTTCAGACAAAGAGAAGAAAGAAATAATTCAAGCAGGAGTAGCTGCAATTATAAGTGGTGTGACCACCACTATACTTGTTGCTACCGGAGAGAGTGTATCAGTTATGAATATGTAATTCTATAAAAGGGTCTCGCAGATTAGAAAATTGCCGGTTTTGCCCTTTCAAACTGCAATTTTGTTGGTGCACTGGGACAGAAGGCCCAAACAATCAAGTCCCAGATTCAAGCCTAGACTCAAACGGAAGTTGGAACTTAAGCCCGCACATTCATTTTAGTAGAGTATCTTTCAGTACCGGTCTTACTGGGATTAGATTTTATGCGGGAGAAGGAGGCAATAATAGACCTCGCCCATGGGACCGTCACCTTTAAATACCGTCAGCAGCAGATGACTATGGAGCTCAGCAGTGAATTTGATGCAGCCCATTCGACGATAAGGAATTTGATTTTTTCCGTCGGTGTTCCGAAACTGCTCATGTTGGAGTATGAACAAATGAAATTCTGTCATACCCATCAGAATAATGATACACTCAATCCCAAGACTGTCAGTGACACTATCAAGGAGAAGGTAAACGAAGCAACAAATATTGAGGAATTTCAAGCTAAACAGTTGATAGAGTTATTATCTAAATACCCTGCAGATAAGCCTGGTATCGTGAAAGGATATGTCTATGATACGCAGGTATATCCAAATAAGACCTCTTGTTGAGCGTCTTACTCAGTACCCTGGACCCAAACGGAAGAGATCATGAAAGAGATATGGAAGATGGTGGGCTGGGGTATAATTGAGACATCCAATTCCCCTCATAGTAGTCCTTTGCTAGCAATAACTAAAGCAGATAAAAGTATTAGACTTGTTCCTGACGCACGGGAAATTAACAAAATTATTATGCCCGTGCGAGCGAAATCCGGAAATTTAGACGAGCAGATCCAGAAGTATTATGGAAAAAGATACTTAAGCTCTTTAGATCTGAGATTGTCATTCCGGCAAATCATGTTGTCAAAGCAATCCAGACAATATACAGCATTTATATTTGGAGGGCGAAGTTACTAATTTTGTGTTTTTCCCTTCGGCTTAAATATAAGCGCCGTAGTATTTATTGCAGCACTTGACAATGTGCTAGGGCCACAGTAGCTCGACCGAGTCACAGCGTACGCTGATGATCTTTTATTAGCAAATCAAAATTTGCTCGAAAGGAAATTAAATTTCTATGACGTTTCACCTGAGGGTATCAAACCAGATCCCACTAATGTGGCATTAATAGCTAACTTACCTTATCCCAAAACTAAGTGACAATTAAACAGTTTCATTGGGTTGGCGTCCTTCTTCAGGCGTTTTCTGCCCATTCAACAGTGAAACAGTGAGGCATTACCGGGGTTATTAAAAAAGAATACACAGTGGTGCTGGACCAGTAAATGCCGAGAAGATTTTGATAGGATAAAAGAAGCATTAGTTAACGCACCAATGTTGCCCCAGCCAGATATGTCAAAAGACTTCTTTATTGCTACTGATGCTTCAAGGTATGGTTTAGGTGCATGTCTGTTCCAAACTGAACAACAAGACAACGGACTGGACATAAGAATGATAGGATTCGCCAGTCGTATACTGACAAAATGTGAACGGGCATACACTGTGACAGAACTGGAAGCATTGGCTGTTGTCTTCGCATTTAAAAAATTCCGTTATTAGGTCTATGGGAAGCATGTGAATGTTCTATGCGACCATCAGGCATTAATGTGGAAAAACTTAGAAAAATCACAGGAAAATGATCATATGTGGAAAAACATTAGCGACATCCTCAAACAACAACAAGATAGTGTCTTACATAAATTTTATCAGTTACATGATAAGATTTTATTCTATAAAGCGAAGGAGCCTAACAGTGGATCGTGTGTGTATGTGCATCCCTACAGACCATCTTGAAGATGAAATCTGCTTTACCCACCGAGTTTGGGGAAATTTTGGAATTCTCAAAACTACACTTAAAATCAAACAATATTCTTACTTCCCAAACCTGAAAAAGGAAGTCCAAGAAGTACTGAGAAGATGTGACAGACGCCAAAAGACAAAGTCAAATAATAGGTGCAGGGATACAGAATAACACCCAATAACTACACAAAGACCTGGAGAGTAATTGCAATGGACATAACAGGACCCCTACCGACAGCTCGAGGGGGAGTAGAACACATCCTAACTTTATATGGTTCATTCTCCAAACATCTCAAAATGTATGCTTTGCATGCAGCAACTGCTAGCAGTATTTCGAGAAAGCTAACTACAGATTACTTTAGAACAACTGGATACCCTACCACTCTTGTAACAGATAATGCTACTTATTTTACTGGAAGCAGATTGAAAAATATAGTGGAAGAGTATGGAATAAGACATGTCTTAATATCGAGATTTGCACCTAGCAGTAACCCAGTAGACGAATGTCCAGGGAATTAAACTGATTTTTCCGGACCTATGCGTCTAACAAGGAAACAAAATGGATTGAATATCTAAACAACTTTGTTTAAATATACGATGACTTAACACACATGTCAACAGGATTTACACCAAATGAGTTAATGGGTAATATTCAGGAGAGGAACGAATGGGCTAAGCCTATGCCTAAGTTGTAAAACGAAGGTAAGTCACACCAAGAAAAGATGGATATTACTAGGCAAGCAGAACTCCGTAAAATAAAGTTCGACAAGAAATTAACCGACTGACAAGAATATGCTGTAAATGAATTAGTGTTGATTCGGATTCATCCCAAGGCATCACTTTTGAAGAAGCAGGATAAGAAGTGGCACCTGCTATACACAGGTCCCTACAAAATTAGTTCTATCCCACACGAGGGATGTTACTAACAGAAGTTAACACTGACAAAATAAAAGGGTTGTATTGCCACAGAGGTTTAAAGAGATACCTTCATTAAATGGTAACAACTACGGAAGTGATGTAAATATAATTTTTCTACCGAGAGTTGGTACACTTGTATAAGTATTGCATATAGGAGTTATAAGTGATATACTTACTGCATTTTGTAAACTCATTTGTGTCTTGTCAATTTTAAAACTGTAGATTAGGTCACTTCACGACTAGAAAAATGCTGAAAACTAATATAAAGAAACTAGGGCCATTCAGGCCAGAGATATGTCAGTCACGTTCTAAGGTTAGTGATTTCTGTATCATTTCAGTGTTTTATATACTGAATTTTATTACTTGCGCTGTTGTTGTTGTTGTGGTCTTCAGTCCTGAGACTGGTTTGATGCAGCCCTCCATGCTACTCTATCCTGTGCAAGCTTCTTCGTCTCCCAGTACCTACTGCAACCTACATCCTTCTGAATCTGCTTAGTGTATTCATCTCTTGGTCTCCCTCTACGATTTTTACCCTCCACGCTGCCCTCCAATACTAAATTGGCGATCCCTTGATGCCTCAGAACATGTCCTATCAACCGATCCTTCTTCTAGTCAAGTTGTGCCACAAACTTCACTTCTCCCCAATCCTATTCAGTACTTCCTCATTAGTTATGTGATCTACCCATCTAATCTTAAGCATTCTTCTGTAGCACTACATTTCGAAAGCTTCTATTCTCTTCTTGTCCAAACTATTTATCGTCCATGTTTCACTTCCATACATGGCTACACTCCTTACAAATACTTTCAGAAACGACTTCCTGACACTTAACTCTATACTCGATGTTAACAAATTTCTCTTCTTCAGAAATACTTTCCTTGCCATTGCCAGTCTACATTTTATATCCTCTCTACTTCTACCTTCATCAGTTATTTTGCTCCCCAAATAGCAAAACTCCTTTACTACTTTAAGTGTCTCATTTCCTAATCTAATTCCTTCAGCATCACCCGACTTAATTCGACTACATTCCATTATCCTTGTTTTGCTTTTGTTGATGTTCATCTTATACCCTCCTTTGAAGACGCTGTCCATTCCGTTCAACTGCTCTTCCAAGTCCTTTGTTGTCTCTCATGGAATTACAATGTCATCGGCGAACCTCAAAGTTTTTATTTCTTCTCCATGGATTTTAATACCTACTGCGAATTTTTCTTTTGTTTCCTTCACTGCTTGCTCAATATAGAGATTGAATAACATCGGGGAGAGGCAACAACCCTGTCTCACTCCCTTCCCAACCGCTGGTTCCCTTTCATGCTCCTCGACTCTTATAACTGCCATCTGGTTTCTGTACAAATTGCAAATAGCTTTTTGCTCCCTGTATCTTACCCCTGCCACCTTCAGAATTTGAAATAGAGTATTCCAGTCAACATTGTCAAAAGCTTTCTCTAAGTCTACAAATGCTAGAAACGTAGGTTTACCTTTCCTTAATCTAGCTTCTAAGATAAGTCTTAAGGTCAGTATTGCCTCACGTGTTCCAACATTTCTACGAAATCCAAACTGATCTTCTCCGAGGTCGGCTTCCACTAGTTTTTCGATTCGTCTGTAAAGAATTCGCGTTAGTGATTTATTAAACTGATAGTTCGGTAATTTTCACCTCTGTCAACACCTGCTTTCTTTGGAATTGAAATTATTATATTCTTCTTGAAGTCTGAGGGTATTTCGCCTGTCTCATACATCTTGCTCACCAGATGGTAGAGTTTAGTCAGGACTGGCTCTCCCAAGGCTGTCAGTAGTTCTAATGGAATGTTGTCTACTCCCGGGGCCTTGTTTCGACTTGGTCTTTCAGTGCCCTGTCAAACTTTTCACGCAGTATCATATCTCCTATTTCATCTTCATCTAAATTCCATTTCTATAATATTGTCCGCCAGAACATCGCCCTTGTATAGACCCTCCATGTACTCCTTCCACCTTTCTGCTTTCCCTTCTTTGCTTAGAACTGGGTTTCCACCTGAGCTCTTGATATTCATGCAAGTGGTTCTCTTTTCTCCAAATGTCTCTTTAATTTTCCAGTAGGCAGTATCTATCCTACCCCTAGTGATATGCGCCTCTGCATCCTTACATTTATCATCTAGCCATCCCTGCTTAGCCATTTTGCACTTCCTGTCCATCTCATATTTTAGACGTTTGTATTCCTTTTCGCCTGCTTCATTTGCTGTACTTTTATATTTTCCCCTTTCATCAATTAAATTCAATATTTCTTCTGTTACCCAGGGATTTCTACTAGCCCTCGTCTTTTTACCTACTTGATCCTCTGCTGCATTCACTACTTCATCCCTCAAAGCTACCCATTCTTCTCCTACTGGGTTAGGGTCAATTGTTCCCTTATGCTCTCCCTGAAACTCTGTACAACCTCTGCTTTAGTCAGTTTATCCAGGTCCCATCTCCTTAAACTACCACCTTTTTTGTAGTTTCTTCAGTTTGCGCTAGATGAGGAAAAACATTGCACCTTGTTTGTTTTCTATTCCTTGTACGTAAATAAACATTCATGTATTATCCTGTGTCTTTAAATGAGTAATTCAATGGATAGATAACTTCTGAACGCATACACGTGTTAAGCATAAGTTGCTCGTGAGTCTGCGTGTGTTCTAAATTATTGACTTTGGCTGAACTTGAGTAAGATTTTTTGTACCATTCGGTTACTTACTAAAGTATTCCAAACTCACTTATGATCGAAATGCCAAACATGGACATTTGTCCTATACTTTCAATAAGTAATGTTACCCGTATGAATGATGATGGATGTTGTAAGAGTTTATGCATAAGGGACCATGTACTGTGATCATCCCAGGTCCGATCCCACCCGATGACAACCACAAAAACGTACAAGGTTGCTAATTATGTTATAACAAAACGAAACTGATGTAACTTTTGTGTGAAATGTAAAACCACCGGCAGTGACCTGTGCAGTGAAACAAGTCTAATTAAAAACAGTGTAATGAAGATGATATAGACACTCATGTGTGGATTTTTTTAAATAAACAATATCATAACTTTCAAAATGATTTTATTGACGCTCATAGAATGAAATGATATTAGTTGCGACGATAAAAGACGTTGATTTCAGTTAACAACTTGAAACAGTATAAAATGCCAGACCTTTAGTAGTGCAGTCGCGTCTATGCTTTGTGAGTAAGATATTTTTGAATCAGACTGTACCTGCTGTGGCGCACCAACAATATGTGCTACGTCGGTGGCTCCGTTGCATCACGCAGGAATGTTTATAAACAGTGATGATGAAAACCAAGTATCACGACAGACATCACAAAAAGAAACCACTGCTGTGTCGTTTACAAAATGTTATAAATAAATAGTGGATCACTACACTGAAATGGGAGGGTGGTGTTATGACTCCAGGACATATACTGAATTGTATATCGAGTGAATCTGTGTGTGTAAAAGCGAACCCAAATCTAACTGTTCTTTTTCGGAGCACCACTGATATATGACATGTATACTAACACCAATTTTCGGCTTTCATGACCCTTCGTGAACGAGCGGGAAATGGGAGGCGACAATCCTGATCTGTTCCAGTGCAGCTTCTGGTCCAGCAGCAAATCCAGATTTCGATGCAGCCCCATCTGCCGACGTTCTCGAGACTCGACACGGTGGTAGACTTTCGCATCATCGGCACGACGTCCGACGATTTTAATGACTTATGTCAATGAAAAACTTCTAAAATATTGTTGTAGAAATGCGTTTCTATTAACTAGTCACAGAAATTTTCATACTAAAAACCCTTATAATTCTAATATGAACTTATTTTCAACAAATGTTTCTTAATACCACAAAATTCTGTACTAGACTCAGAAAGCAATTTGTTACGGGTGTCTTGAAGCCATTTGGACGGTTTTATTGCCAGTTTGCCGTATCCAGCGAACCCGAATAGTGGGGGAAAAGCAATCTGTGAAGTCACCGCCACTATTTCTGAGGCATCTTTAACTACCGAAGTAAACCTGACTATTACAAAAATACTTATTGTTATATGTATAGATCCATCTAGTATGTATATTAATAACAACATCGAAACTATTATGACTTTAAGTATAATGAGACTATCAGACACCTGAACAGTGAATAATTATGACAAAAACCAGCGCATATCGTAGCTGTTGTGGACTGTTACAAATAGTTTTGTCACTAAATATTTTTAACAACCCAGGGGACTTTATAGAATCCAATCCCCTGTTTTATAGTCAATAAAAACATTTTTTATAATTTTTTTAATATGTGATATCGTGAGAGACAAGCGTGTTGTCAGTGAAACGGCTTGGTTTTGCTGGTGCAGAGACAGAGTAACAGTATCTCCACAAGCCACAGAAAATAGACTGAGAACAATGATATCTTTTAATTGTAAGAACAATTATTATTATCACTGATTTTTTTGTTGCAATCTTTCTTCTTGTTCGAGTAGCCATGACGCTAACAAGACGTACTTTAATCTGACGCCTATGATAAGGTCTGGTATTATTACTATTATGTAAACTACCTCTTGTAAATTATTGGAGAAAAATAGAGAATAATGTAATTCAAATTGACTTCAAATTTTCTGTAAGCATATTACTAATCTTGATCCTCTGCATTCCATCTTTGCTTTGCTGAGGACGAGCTGCAACACCGTCATTAGCGGTAATATATTTATATGATTTTATTGGCAAGAGTTGCAGTTTTATTTCCGATTGAAAATGTTGAGAACAGTTATTTAATGCTGATTAATGTTTTTTCAAATAGAATTCAGTAAGTTATTTTCAAGTAATCGGAACAGATCAATTCTGTGATACACCGATGTTCATTTATCTGCCGCCATTTCATAAAGCTTTACGCGGCGAGTTTAAATTGCCGAATAATTCACACACACATATATTTGCCATTGTAAAAAGAATCCACGTAAAGGTAACTTGATTTTACATCAAAACCTATGCTATGAGAAACTATTTTGACTTCTACCATTCTTTGTCGGTGTCGGAGCTTAAAACTTCCTGAGCTAAAGCTCCGAAATCTTTTCAGTAAAATTCGCCGGTTCCAGTGTTGTTTTTCTCCGTGTTAAAAAAGTGAAGTGATATTAAAGAGTGAACTAAGTTTGTATGAAAGTAGTCAACAAACATAACTGAATATTCGTAAACAGGTTCACTTACTTACAGACAACATATGAAAATGGTTGTGTGTTTCATGCTCATGCTCATGCTCATGTCACATTCTAGCTGAGCAATGCAGTAATTGAATGACAGTTTATAACTGTAGACATATTTGAATATTTCTGTTGGACGCTGCTAAATTTACGTATTCACTATACGATTTAAAAGACAGCACATTATGCATCTTTTGAGAGGCGAAACCTTCAAAGAAACGAAGCGAATCAACAGACATTAGCATTCAAATTTGTACTGTAAAAGGAAACAGCCAGTAAGCCACTTTCTGGAGGAAAGAAGTAGGCAAGTCAGTGGTGACTCACCCGGCCAGTGACTCCCCCCCCCCCCCCCCAGTAAATAGGAGACAAGGAAAAGCAAAAAGAAGATGGCTATTTGTACAGACTTTGCAAAAAATGTATCCCTGCCAAATATAGCAATGAATGATGATCAGTTTAAGCGGCAACTTTCTGTGTATTCGTTCAGTACCCATGTTCTCGCAACAGGCGGATTCTTTTATTTATTTATCATAATATACCGAATGCATTGTGAAAAATTTTTCACTTCATCGCTCATTCCTTGGATGAGGCCATTGAAGAGCTGTATACAGGGTGTCCCAGGAGTAATGGACAATATTCAAGAATATCACAGGGAAGATCATTCGAAGTAAAATAGTCTAATAAGTATGGGCTCTAAAACGTATACCTTAAGATCTATGAGCACCTCTTCATTTTCGATAATGTAAAAGAAATCTCTTCTATTGGAAGCTCTTTGCTTTCCATATTTTGGAAAAAATAATACGGATCAAAATAAGCAAAAAGTCTAGTAAACATGGGCTCTCAGGTGCTTACCGGTACGTTAAGAGCTATGAGCACTTTTTCAATAGAAGAGATGTGTTTCACAGTAACGAAGATCAACAAATGATCATAGCTCTCAAGCTATACTTACTAGTTTTTTTTATTTTTTGTTTGTTTCGAGTGATCGTGCCTGTCTACTGGTGGTAGACTCAATAACAAACTTCACGGTCTTCTCCTTCAGTCATTATGTAACTCTCACTCAAATTAGTGGCCTGAAGAAGATCAGAATTACATTCCCTGTCCGTGGCCATGGAAACTCCTGAAGGTTTCAAGGAAACGGTAGAACTATCCATGTGAAAGCTATCTGCTTTGAATTGGTCAGTGTTAGTCAAGAAATGGAGAACACTGTTAGAATGAACGCTACAAAACTCCCCTTCAAAATTCAGCCTATTAAGATGATATCCTCTGAATTTAGCCATTGTCGTTTGCTGAAACATCGAACAATTTATCACAGAGGAATGCAAACTGTCATGACCAGGACACCATGACAAGGTCAACCAATGGGAGCGGTGTATGAACTGTCCATACCCGTTAATAGTGGTGTATGTAACTTCAGAGTTCCTTACTTGTATAGTGCACGATAGCCATGCAGTTATCTTCTGCTCGCTGTAATATAACTCCAACAATTCTGTTCCTTAACCTAGAGTAATATCTCTCTATTAACACAATTAGAAATTTGTTTAGTCTTGATTGTTATGAAATAATTGCGTCAGTTTCAGTTATCTCTTTCTCTACCGTTACATAGTGATGTTTGACTGCGATATGGGAAATGATTTCATTATGAGAACACTTCGGATGCCAGTAACACTATTTACAAATTCGTTGCACCCTGATGTTTAATACATGAAATAAAAAGCCTTATATGTTCTTATATATTGATGTAATCACAGTTGAAATAATAAAATCGCTTTTTCTCGAGTTTCATAAAAAAATTACATAATTCGTCGATTGCGGGCACACAGATGCTTTCGTCAGCACTTCTCCTCCTTCAGAACTTACCTTTTTGTCGATTACAACGTAAGCTCCCCATAATTTACAGAATTATTAACATATAAAAATCTCAAAAGTTCACCATTCCAGATTCAGAGGCCCCTGCTCTTGCCTTTTGTTCAGTCGTCGTACGTTTCACAACATAGAACGTTGTTTACACAATTTTAATAGAACTTAATCGCAGACAAACATCTGACCGTAAAGACACAGCACTCCATGCAGATATATGACAAGCCAATCGGACCCGACCGACACAAGTGTAGTTCACTGCCAATGCCGTCAATGGATGCGGAAAGATTGGCGTACGTTCAGCGCACCACTCTACCGGTCGCTGGCGTATTATTTCAAGACTTTGGAACCGCTATTAGTCGGGCGAGTAGCTACGTGGGCTCTTGAGGTTGAGTGCACGACATACCAGTCCTATTACCGACAAAAAATCCACGGCAGTAACGAGAATCGAACGTTGGTCCCCTGCATGGCACTCAGACGCGCTAACCACTCAGTTACGGACGTGGACACTGATATATCATAATGGGGTGGTTAACATTTAAGTGCAGCTGCCCACGGATGTCGAGTGCGGGCTGTAACTACCGTATGGCAGCAAAATTGGTAGATGTGCTGATGCGTCAACGTGAAATTGATTTACACTGAAAAAAATTGTTCCAGTTTTGCCACCAGGTCTACATTTGGCACTGTACAGCATCTCGTTGACGTCCCCGGTGCTTGTATTGAACACATTGTGTAAGCGACAGTTAATAATAAAATCAACACTATGCCTTTCTCACTTGTTTGACATTTTCTGTTCAAATCCCATTTAGAATACACTACTGGCCATTAAAATTGCTACACAAAGAAGAAATGCAGATGATAAACGGGTATTCATTGAACAAATATATTATACTAGAACTGACATGTGATTACATTTTCACGCAGTTTGGGTGCATAGATGCTGAGAAATCAGTACCCAGAACAACCACCTCTGGCCGTAATAACGTCCTTGATACGCCTGTGCATTGAGTCGAACAGAGCTTGGATGGAGTGTACAGGTACAGCTGCCCATGCAGCTTCAACACGATACCACAGTTCATCAAGACTGGCGTGTTGTGACGAGCCAGTTGCTGGGCCACCATTGACCAGATGTTTTCAGTTGGTGAGAGATCCGGAGAATGTGCTGGCCAGGGCAGCAATCAAACATTTTCTGTATACAGAAAGGCCCGTACAGGACCTGCAACATGCGATCGTGCATTATCCTGCTGAAATGTAGGGTTTCGCAGGGATCGAATGAATGGTGGAGCCACGGGTCGTAACGCATCTGAAATGTAACGTCCACTGTTCAAAGTGCCGTCAATGGGAACAAGAGGTGACCGAGACGTGTAACGAATGGCAACCCATACCATCACGCCGGGTGATACGCCAGTATGGCGATGACGAATGCACGCTTCCAATGTGCGTTCACCGCGATGTTGCTAAACACGGATGAGACCATCATAACGCTATAAACAGAACCTGGATTCATCCGATAAAATGACATTTTGCCATTCGTGCACCCAGGTTCGTCGTTGAGTACACCATCGCAGGCGCTCCTGTCTGTGATGCAGCGTCAAGGGTAACCGCAGCCATGGTCTCCGAGCTGATAGTTCAAGCTGCTGCAAACGTCGTGGAACTGTTCGTGCAGTTGGTTGTTGTCTTGCAAACGTCCCCATCTGTTGACTCAGGGATCGAGACGTGGCTGCACGATCCGTTGCAGCCATGCAGATAAGATGCCTGCCATCTCGACTGCTAGTGCTACGAGGCCGTTGTGATCCCGCACGGTGTTCCGTATTACCCTGCTTAACCCACCGATTCCATATTCTGCTAACAGTCATTGGATCTCGACCAACGCGAGCAGCAATGTCGCGATACGATAAACCGCAATCGCGATAGGCTACAATCCGACCTTTATCAAAGTCGGAAACATGATGTTACGCATTTCTCCTCCTTACACGAGGCATCACAACAACGTTTCACCAGGCAACGGCGGTCGGCTGCTGTTTATGTATGAGAAATCGGTTGGAAGCGTTCCTGATGTCAGCACGTTGTAGGTGTCGCCTCCGGCGCCAACCTTGTGTGAATGCTCTGAAAAGCTAATCATTTGCATATCAAAGCATCTTCTTCTTGTCGGTTACATTTCGCGTCTGTAGTAGGTCATCTTCGGGGTGTAGCAATTTTAATGGCCAGTAGTGTACAATACATATGGAAACATTTCTGTACGTCTTGTTTTTTTCATTCACAGCCCAGATTTGCGCACTTAGTGACTAAAATTGGAACTAATTTTATTTCAGCGTGAATCGGTTCCATTGAAGCTTTAGAATAGCTATCAAGTTTCGCTGCCATTCGAAAATTATAGCCTACACATGATCTCTGCTAGTAGCTGCACTTTCATTATAAACAGACGGCACACATGGAGAGATTTCTTCTCGTAAAGACACAGGAACCGCATCATTTCCCAAAACCAACTTACGCAAGCTGTAAACCCAGTCTGCAATTCAGAATTCCGTAGAAAACTGTCCAGCAATAACATCGGAAAACACGGAGAAGCTGGGTCAAGTTAGCGCGAAGAATCGGATCATACGTCCATGTGAGACGAGGAAAACGCAATAAGCGTGTGGCCAGCATTGTAAGAATCCATGTGCCCTGAGAAAATATGTTCACCTGCTTCCGGTTCTATAGCCGCATGTCACGTCAGCCATGCTGACTCTGGGATACTGACTGGACGTAGCTAAGCTCCCTGTAATCCGAATTCACAGTCCCGTTTGATTCAATTGCAACATTTCCTAAATAAAGCCGCGCCCACTTGTTCTGTGGCCCGTGTTCTCCATCCGTGAGAGGCGAGCCGCTTATCCGGAGACTGGCTGCTGGCTCCACCGGGGAGGAGGCGGAGTATTAAGCGGAGCCCGTTGCTAGGGGAGCGGGTGCTCGTTGGAACGGTAGTTTATGCGAGGCGGCGGCGGCGGCTAGGCATGCGCGCCGTGCGTCATAAAGCAGCGCGCAGCGCAGGGAATGTCCCCCGGCGCCTGCAGGCCTAATCTCTCGACGCCATCTCCCGCCGCCTCGGATAGCGATCAGCAGCGGCAGCGACACCTAGTCGCCAGTCGCCAATCGCCAGCCGTCCCGTCCTGGCGCGTCTCTTAACGAGAACAATGCAAGCCACGGCGGGCCGGCCGGCATTCCGCGTCGCGTTAATTAAAATAGCGCGCCCAACGCAGCCACGAGTCGTGCCGTTGTCGCCGCCGTCCGTCGCGAAGCCTAGGATTCCTACACCTAACAGCGCTATTCTATGGGCAGGCTTTAACCGGCGCCGTGGCATCTGCGTACGTCCACTGGAGCCTACAGGTAGCTGCACTGCAAGACACACGAGGGACGTGCAAAGGTTTTCGACCTAACAAGGATAACACTCAAATTATTTTTTCGCCATTCTCGTTTTAGTTCCCAACATTTGTAATATTTCTGGCTTAGTCAGGCATCATATTAAGCTCCAAGAAGCTGTTCCCAGAGCAGTGGAGATGCAAGAAGTATATACAGGGTGTTACAAAGAGGTACGGCCAAACTTTAAGGAAACATTCCTCGAACACAAATAAAGAAAAGATGTTATGTGGACATGTGTCCGGAAACGCTTAATTTCCATGTTAGAGCTCATTTTAGTTTCGTCGGTATGTACTGTACTTCCTCGATTCACCGCCAGTTGGCCCAATTGAAGGAAGGTAATGTTGACTTCGGTGCTTGTGTTGACATGCGCCTCATTGCTCAAGCACATCAGTACGCAGCATCAACAGGTTAGTGTTCATCACGAACGTGGTTTTGCAGTCAGCACAATGTTTACAAATGCGGAGTTGGCAGATGCCCATTTGATGTATGGATTAGCATGGGGCAATAGCCGTGGCGCGGTACGTTTGTATCGAGAGAGATTTCCACAAAGAAGGTGTCCCGACAGGAAGACTTTCGAAGCAGTTGATCGGCGTCTTAGGGAGCACGGAACATTCCAGCCTATGACTCGCGACTGGGGAAGACCTAGAACGACGAGGACACCTGCAATGGACGAGGCAATTCTTCGTGCAATATCAGCGTCAGAGAAATTGCTGCTGTATGGAGAGTGCTACGGGAGAACCAGTTGTTTCCGTACCATGTACAGCGTGTGCAGGCACTATCAGCAGCTGATTGGACTCCACGGTTACACTTCTGCGAATGGTTCATCCAACAATGTGTCAATCCTCATTTCAGCAAATGTTCTCTTTACGGATGAGGCTTCATTCCAACGTGATCAAATTGTACATTTTCACAATCAACATGTGTGGGCTGACGAGAATCCGCACCCAATTGTGCAATCACGTCATCAACACAGATTTTCTGTGAACTTTTGGGCAGGCATTGGTGGTGATGTGTTGATTGGGCCCCATGTTCTTCCACCTACGCTCAATGGAGCACGTTATCATGATTTCATGCGGGATACTCTACCTGTGCTGCTAGAACATGTGCCTTTACAAGTACGACACAACATGTGGTTCATGCACGATGGAGCTCCTGCACATTTCAGTCGAAGTGTTCGTACGCTTCTCAACAACAGATTCGGTGACCAATGGATTGGTAGAGGCGGACCAATTCCATGGCCTCCACGCTCTCCTCACCTCAACCCTCTTGACTTTCATTTATGGGGGCATTTGAAAGCTCTTTTCTACGCAACCCTGGTACCAAATGTAGAGACTCTTCGTGCTCGTATTGTGGACGGCTGTGATACAATACGCCATTCTCCAGGTCTGCATCAGTGCATCAGGGATTCCATGCGACGGAGGGTGGATGCATGTATCCTCGCTAACGGAGGACATTTTGAACATTTCCTGTAACAAAGTGTTTGAAGTCACGCTGGTACGTTCTGTCGCTGTGTGTTTCCATTCCATGATTAATGTAATTTGAAGAGAAGTAATAAAATGAGCTCTAACATGGAAAGTAAGCGTTTCCGGACACTTGTCCACATAACATATTTTCTTTCTTTGTGTGTGAGAAATATTTCCTCAAAGTTTGGTCGTACCTTTTTGTAACATCCTGTATAGATGACGAAATGTGGTGTGAGGTACCTGTGACAGATGTTAGATTCGGTACCATTCCTGTGAGAAAGACCGCCTGCATAATGCTACTGCTCTGTGATTGGCTGCTGTGTTCGGAGCAAGGGCGGCAAAACGTTAAAGTATAGTTATTATTATTAGTTAAACTACCCATTGGAATGACTTCACTTTTTAATATAAATATCTGTCAATAGATGACTATCAATCAGTCATTTTAGAATTATTAAAAACAAGGTAAATAAAAAACAGAAGACTGTCGAAATTGCAGACGAAGCACTTCGGAAGCGTTCGGGTCACGCCATTTCTGTTACGCCGCGCGAAGTGTTTCGGGCTGTTCGTCACTCTGGATTAGGCAGTCGAGAAGAACAGACATGTTGTCTGTCGTAGGATGTGTTTGCCAGTATTCAGTATTAAAAGATTCACTCCGGTAGTCACGTGCCACAAATAGAGTAAAGATAAATTTTCGTAAACATATTGTTTGATCATGTACTTTCCTGTATCAGAAGGTGTTGTATTAAGATCATGTAGTCTTCTCGTTTGGCTGTATTAAAATATTTCAGAACAGAACCTCGCTAAAAGTCAGTTTTAGCCTCAAGATGCAAAACCTACGTCCCGCGTGCTGTTTTCTGCGCTGGGGACATCAACTTGAAGACAGCAGGTTAGTGAACTATAACACAACCTTCGTATTCTACACAGTGCAGTGGAAACAACTAGGCGCCTCACGTGTACAGCATGCACAGGACAAATGTGCTCAGCGACACGTCATCTGCAGCAATGCAGAGGGGATAAAGGAGGATGATCGTTATTAACACCAACAGTCAATTCATTCTTCCTTTTCCGCCGTACATTTAATCCAGTGTCACTCACTTTCTAAAGCCTTCACTAGAATAGTTTCGTCGAACTGCAAAATACGCATCTCTCTCATATTTTGATGTGAACATTCCGCATCGTTGTCTAATGAGAAACGTAGATACGTATGGAATATAAGACTACCTTCGTGATTGGACTGGAGAGTTTCTAGCAAATAGAATTCAGCACATCATTCTTAACGTAAAAGCAGTTTAGTACCTACGCCGGGGAGTGTTATAGGAACACTGTTATTGTTGTAGTTCTTGTTCTTATATTCTAGGAAGACATATATTAAGTGCCCCACCATGGTTCCTTTCTGTCTGTTCGGGCTAATGTCAGGCATTACTGGGAGATTTTGACACGGTTTTCACTAACAGATACAATGAATCACGAGGAAGGTTTGTCTGTATCATTCATAAATCTGTAATGCAAACTGGCTGAACTAAGATGAATTAAAATCCCCGTCGATTAGAAATGAGACCATTGTCATCTAGTGGCGAATGGCAAAACGCCTTCGAATCATTCATACGTACTCCGTTAGCACCACATCATCTCAGTAGTAAAAAATACTGTAACTTTACTGTTTCGTGGCAGAGAGTGCTTCTTACCAATGCTCTGTGGCGGCGAGAGCTTCTTGCTGATGTCAAGCGGCAGAGAGTGCTTCGAGGAGGCTTTGTGGCGACGATCCATAGCAAAGGGTGCTATGTAGGATAGTTGCAAAGCAGAGACTGATTCTCAGCAATGTTTCAGGGCAGTGGCCTCTTCGTACCAATCAGTATAGGCTTTGTACCTATATTATGTGGCAGAGAGTGTTTTGGATCAATGTTAACATCGAATACTGCTTTCTATAGAGGTTATGTGGCAGATGATATCCTATACCACGTTGCGCGGAGGAAGTTGCTTCGACCGAAGTTATGTGGCACAGGGTGCTTTTTGTTACTTTTGCTTGGCGCATGGTGCTTAGTATCTATGTTATGTGACAGAGGTTGCTTCATACAAATCTTGTGTGGCCGTGCTACGTTGCAATGGGTTCTTCGTGTTTATGTTATATGACGAAGAACACTTTTTACGATATGGTGTTGCAGAGAATATTCCATGCCAATGTAGCGTGGCAGAGGGTACTTCATACCGCTTTTCCAAGGTCTCCCAGCTGCTTTGCCAAGCCATTAGCAGGAGGGTGGAGCGAGCTATTCCGACTAGCTAAACAATCTGTGATGTAGCATGTATCACGTATTAAACTGATAAGAATCAATTTTTTGGTATAGATTTAATATTTAAGGAGTGTGATGAAAAATGGTTCAAATGGCTCTGAGCACTATGGGACTTAACTTCTGAGGTCATCAGTCCCCTAGAACTACTTAAACCTAACTAACCGAAGGACATCACACACATCCATGCCCAAGGCAGGATTCGAACCTGCGACCGTAGCGGTCGCGCGGTTCCAGACGGTAGCGCTTAGAACGGCTCGACCGCCCCGGCCGGCTGTGATGAAAAATTTGGGAATAGGCAATTCAGGAAATGTAACTTCCACATAACTATTGCTTGAGTTGGTGGCCAGCTGGCACTGCATGCGGGCGGACTGGGTGGTACGGTAGCACGCAGTTGCGATCACTGCTACAGATGTCGCTCCAAACGCCATTTTAATGTGGAACAGATAATATTCGTGTCTCTGGAGATCTTTCCTAGATGTGCTGCTTAAACTGTTTACGTTAAAATGGTGATATTCAGTTACCTCACACTATTTTCTGAACTTTGGTCGTAGCTCTACGCAGTTGCCCACACAATTATCGGAAGCCAGGCAAGCCGTCCAGCAGTATGTATTTAGTGTTACTCTTCCGTTGGATCGTTACTAATACACATGTAAATAACCTTGCGGACAACGCTGGAGGCGCCATGTAAGTGTTCGTGGATGATACTGTTGTTTCCAAAGAAATGGAGAAAATTTAAGCAAAATGGAGAAGGAGTTGCAAAGGTTCGAATAATGGTTCAGGAATTGGCAATAGACTCTTACTACGAGGGGTAGTCACGATATTTTAGTTATCACCTCGATAACAATCAAGCAGCGACAGTGAAAGTCCTCATTACATATCCACACACTATATTTCCCAACAATGAATGACTTCGCGGAGACCTATGCTGTAGTTACGCGTTTTGGCTGTCCAAGAAAAGGTCCATCTCGAAAATTACGTCGTCGTCAATATCGAAATGTATGCCATGGAAGGATTTAATCATCTGAATAGAGAGGAAGAACACACATTGAGGACATGTCAGTAAACTACCGGAGCGAGGCAAAGTTCGAGAAGCCAGAATGTAGCATAAGTAATTTTCTCCTGTGCCAAACGACCTGGGACGTGATCGTGCAGGAAAGGACCCCCATTGGCAGATTCACACAAGTTCCTGTCCTCACTAAAACAAGGCTAACAAAAAGTCAGCTACTGGACAGGTTGTTAAAGCGCAGTGGAGGGACAGGTAGGAGCGACGTCTCAGGAGCAGCGATGAAGACTACAGCCTATGTACCACACCCTCTCGGTTAGATTTGGCGTATCTCGGGCCATTCGGACGGACCGTCCGTGATGCCTCCAGCTGCAGGGTATGGACAGGGCGGTAGTGGGAGATATTACAAAGATACAATCTTGACTTCGTGAGAACGGAACTGTCTTGCAACGTGCTCTTCCCCAAGTGCACTATCGAAAAGAAATATTTCGAAAAGCGTTCTCCTGCCATTTCAGTTCTTTTATCATTGATCCATTTGCAATAACTAATTTGTAGTATATTTTCCAGCCACAAGGGTTTGACGTTACATACTCATGGCTTGCTCTAGCCTCGTTGGTGCCATCATGGTTAATCTGCCAAACGAATTCTTCCAGACACTCGTTGCGTTCAAAATTCCCTTGCTTGACTGCCAAGTGCTTTTAGTTGTGGGGAAGTTCCTTCTAACACAGCGTGGTTCTAGAGGCGTCTTCGTTGCACCTGTGCCTCATGCGTTCTCCATACATCGACGTTCACGGTGTCCGTGTGGACGGTGTAGTGTTCAGTTGGATTTGTGATGATACAGTCTATTTTCTGTATCTGTTTTCTCAGCAACGACGCATGGTAAGTATCCAACCGAGCTTATTCATTTTAAATGTTATAATGTTTATATGTTTGAAATTAATTCTTTTTAGAACTGCAAATGTGTGTGTTAGTCGGTTTTTTGTGTTTAATTAGGGGCCCAACAGTTAAGTGACAGCCGAAAGTATCTTCAGCCTTGTAAGAAATGTTGACGTCGCCGGACGTAGACTTTAGAGACCCGACTGCCACACCCAAGAAGAAGACGTCAGAAGTATCCCTTACATGCTATGGCCTATCTAAAGAAACAAAAAATGTATTAAAATGTTAAATGAAATGATGTATGTTCGGTACTGAGTGTACGTAGTTTTTTGTAATAACACAGTTCGTGACTTCCGAATTGAGGTTAAAAAAAATTGTGCACTTAATATTTTGGAAGACACTGAACCCAAAATATTTGGCAAAGATGTGTTTAAAAAAAATATTTGCCGATAGTGTTTAAAAACCAAGCTCGGGAGTGATTTTTCCGGATGAAAATTTAAAATCAGTTATGAAGTTAACAGGAGGAACTAGTTAATCTCTCTCTTGGACATACAGTATTCGAAGTCTAGGCATAAGACAGAGAATATCTGTGAGAAGTTATTAATTTCCTTACTTGGGAAGTGACAAAAGTGATCAGAAATTATGGAGATGTAATTTACAGTTTTTTTTTAGAACTAATCCAGAGATAATTACACTCACACGCTCTCCAGAAGCAAGCAACTAAACGCACGTCTCAAAAACGTCACAGTGCTGCAATTGAGTCATACTTTTCAAGGTCATAATATTTTCGTCACATTTCTGTTATCTGTGTTAATAAGAGGCTATTAACAGAGTCATTATTTATTGTCGTTGTTTGTTTAGCAACTCAGTGATCTGGGAAGGTAAATAGCAATGAAACTTAAATCAGGACGATATCTGCTATGTCGTTCCCATCTAGAAATGTACGCGCTATACTATTCAGTTTATTTTTAATAGCAGTAAGGCCTACTCCAACTAGCCCCCAATCTGGCAAAATGAATCGCACAAAAAGGAGTATATTAAACGATTACTCAGAAACTTTGTTGTCCGAAGCAAATGCATTTTGCTATCAATTTACTTGATTCATTTTCAGTATCATAGCTTAGTAAACCGTGACTCGTGCCGCTCAGAATAGCATTTTTCTTCGGAAATCTTCACTACGGTGTCCCTCAGAATCTTTTAAGCAATTTACGGAACATTTAAAACGAGTTGGAGGTGATATTCTACCTCGAAAATAGTGTTATGAATGGTTCTTTTGAAGTCCTCTCGTAGCTCTTCCAATGGTACATCTCCAGAACAATTATTGTATAAGGAACTCGATTAAATTCAGTATCTGTACAAATCACCCAGAGTTGCAAGTTGTTGATTGCAATACCTCCATCATACTCTATTATGCATTGTCTGTATAAAAATTATATTTTCTCTTCAGATAAGACAGATACAAGGATCAACTTTGGTACTCTATTTTATGGTAACGATTTTTGTCGTTGCATAAACGTTATCTCCGAAGACGAATAGTTTAAAGATAACAGATGGATTAATGGACGGTTTTCGAAATTTACCATTCCCTTACAAATGAACGACTTTTACTATATCATAGAAACTGAAACATTTTACAAATTTTTGTTGCTTCCCTGCACAAATATTTTTTGAGGGAGAAGTTCGAATTAGAGTAGTCTGGTTTCACATTCTATAAACTTGCATATTGAACAAGTAACGTAACTTGTTGGATTTGACCAACATTCTCGTATCTGTTGCGATGGCTTTGTTTTCACAAGGGGGTAATCAGGAAGTACTGTTTTAATCGATTCCGCATTAAAAGTGATAAAAAATCCTACCTCTGAGAACCATAGGAGAAAATTTCATTTTATGACCAAAATATTAATTTCCTTCCGCATCGTAGCATTTCAAAAAGTTGACCCCGTTGGCCTTCCCTGAAATGAATATCCCGTACTACCGTGTGAAGTATCTCCGTGCATGATGCAACTGGCGCTTACGTCGATTACCACTATTCCCACAACTTCGTTTTATCGAGATAGCCTATGTTTAAAATTAATGCCGTTCTTGCGTTAGAATGTACTTGTAATTGCTTGAGAGTTTTTGTGGAAAATTCACAGCGCTCAAGCTGTTCGTGAAGTTTAGAAGAGCAGGACAGAGATTATGGCAGATGGGTGCTTAGAGTCGGGCCCTGAGATGTAATCGGATGCCTTATTTAGGAAGAGCCGTGCCGCCGATTTATATGTATTTTATGCTGGTATCATATTTTCAGCTGTTAGCAACGTAGACAATAACAACAACTTAACTTGGTTGTCGCCGGCTAATATACCTGTACATCGTCCTTAATTTAGTTTTAGTTATTTCGCTATGTGAATTTAGGTTATTGTTAGAATTATTACCTACAACAAGAACACTGAGATATGTTTCATTCTCTTTTATTACGGAGAGTAAAAACATTTTGCCTGTTTCTGTATTATTATTTATAACACAGTCTGAAGATGAAGCCTTTAGATTTCGAAAGAGATTGAAATAAATGAAAAACAATAAACAGCGCTGGTTGGGCATAAAAATAATGAAAAGGGAATATAGTTTTTATTCTGTGAAGCAAAAATAAGTAAAATAAAAATAAAAATAAACTACTGACGTTCCAGCTTCTTTTATTGCTATTGAATCAAGAGGACAGATGAATACTTTCCCCACGGTCCTCTACCTCATAGCAGTTTTGTCATTAATGAATCTGATGTAGAATTGACTCATTCAAATTCCAAATCTAGGAAAGTACACGTGTCGAGCAACGGGGAGAAATTTGCGAAATGTGTTACTGGCTCTAGTAAAAGATAAAGCCGTCCTCATCTTGCAGTTTGATATGAAAAAAGAAGTGCCTTACAAGGTGTGATCCTATTGGAGGTAATTTCAGCCTACCACCCTTTGAACGACTGTATGTTTGCACGACTGTCCTGCGTGAACAATTTCTTGAACGCGAAATTTTAGAACATCGGATTTTGTTTTACTGTCTTCAACTGCCACACCAGACTGGTCAACATCTAATGGATGGAAGTCTTAGACGCACTTACCAGTTTGCAGAGGACCAGAATTTTCTCGGTTTCTCTGCTCTTTTCACAGACGCACGAATTTCTAGCAACGTTTGCTTGTCGTCATTTGCGCGTTCTCTTTTGAACTGAGTGTGCAGCGGCATCTGCTTCCTCTGCGTTTTCCGAATCCCGTTAATAAACCATGGTGGGTCTTTTCCGTCTTTAATCCACTTATTAGGTATATAATTCTCCAGAGCACGATATAAAATCTGCTTAAACTTTGGCCACAATTCCTCGATGTCCATCTCGCTGGAACTAAGTGATGGCGATCCAGTGTCTAAGTGAGACGCTAGTAACTGCTCTTTCGTAACCATAGTTGCTACAATGACATCATGATCGCTAATCCCCGTTTCCGTACTGACCTTGTCGCTTAGGTACGGCCTGTTTGTAGCTACAGTGTCTAAGATATTTACATTGTGTGTGGGTTACTAAACTAGTTAATCAAGACAGTTTTCGAAAAACATGTTGGAACGTACTGTCTGTCCCCCCTCCCCCTCCCCCTCCACCCTCCCGGAAATGAATCCATAGACATCCCAGTCAATACTCAGAAAGTTAAAGTCGTCTCCAACTAGTATTGCATGACCTGAGTATTTACGCGCTACTCACCATAAACTTTCTTTGAATGACTCTAGAACTCTCACAGCAGAATCACGTGGCCGATAAAAATGTTCAACAATTAACTTTATTGCACCTAGACCTGTTATAGGCGACCAGATAACTTCACTCTCGCACTTCGACTTCAATAGAGACAATATATTTGTCAGGTGCAGTGAACACTCCCCCTCCTGTGGCGCATAATCTGTCTTTTTCATGTACATTCCACGATTCACTAAATATCTCTCAGCTCTCCTCTTCTGGTTTCAGCAAGCTCTCGGTCCCGAGAATAATCTGAGCTCGAGAACCTTCCTGGACAGTAAATTTGGGAAATTTGTTACGAATACTGATACAATTTTGACAGTTGAAGTGCCTTTACTCTGGACGCGGTCTGACTTCCCCTGCCGTGTGTCGACTGGCAAATGTTTATCAGAGTAACTCAAACTACCGCCTAACCTAAAAAACATTCATGTGCACTCCAAAAGTACTCAGCTACCCGAGTAGCTGCTTTCTTTGAGTAGTGCATCCCGACCTATCAAGGGGAGTCCTACAAATCCAAAACCGATGACGCAGGTCGAGAAATCTGCAGCCAAGACCGTGACAGAATCGCGAAATCTTGGGTTGAGACACTCTACCCGGCTCCACACCAAAGGACTCTAATCAACTCTAGGAACAATGTCACAAACTGCAAGCTCTGCTTGCACTCCAAGCGTGAGGCCAGCAGCCTTCACTACTTCCACCAGCTGCCTGTAAGAAATGAGGATGGTCTCAGAGGCAACGCGACAGGCGTCGTTGGTGCCGACATGAGCCACAACTTGCAGACGACTGCACCCTGCGGGCTCGATAGCACAGCAGGCAACGCCAACTCCACATCTCGGATGAGGCCCCCTGGCAGACATACAGAGTGCACATTGTCTTTCTCTCCAGCCCTGAATGCTATCTGCCTAAGGGAATCCATAAAACGCCTAATGTTGAAGCTCCCAACAATAAACGCCTCCTCCCGTGTACCCGCTCGGACCCTGCTGAAGGAGCGGCCACCTGTTCACTCACAGAGGGAATGGGCGATGCCAGACCGTCAGTCTCTATAATGACCCACCACTCATCCAGCTGTGAGGACGGATCCACCGCATCGGGTACAGTAGGAGGTGCCTCGGCAGTAGAGTCCGTGAGCGAAACAAGCGACACCTAAGGTGTCCCATGCGACGCGCCCGATTCTCCGCCACCGCTACACACGGAGGTAGCAGCCCGAAGGTAACTGACCGTAGCCAAATGCACTTTCAGCTCTTCGCGAATAGCAGCTAGCTCCTCCAGCGTCCGTGCACAGCGTACACGCATCCTATCCATCCTAGCAAAACTAACTGAAGTAGTAAACTATAAGAACAGACAGAGTCCTAGGTATGCAACTTGCTACTCTTCTTACGTGGCACCAATGGACTCTGATGCCTTATTGACGTACGTAGCTGGCAGTTCAGAGAGAATGAAAGCTACGCTACAGAATGCCTGAATTTACACTTACAAAATACGAGCTTACACCTCTTAAACAGCAAAACACGCACGAAAGAAATATACCCCGAGGAAAACACAGGAAAAGGTGAACACTTAACTTGCCACTCTGTAGATGCGTATCAGCCGAGAGCTGGAGCTGACTGACTTCCAGATGTCCACATCCAATGTCGCCCTGCCCTCCTGAACAGTGCTGAGGATGTAGCGTAGATAAGCAGTGATTTTTAAAGATTAGTTTACTAATGAAGTCCGTAGTTATAAAAACCAGACCAACAACAACACCTAAGCTTTATTCGTGAAGTGAACAGCGTAGTTCATTGAAATACCCCAGATCATCTCGTAAATTTAAAGTAAGCTATACTGTTTAGTCCTCCAAGTGTTCAAAGGCTTCAGTGGGTGTTCTGAACAGTTTACTTCTGAAATAAACGCTAACAGAAAAACCCAGGAGACTAAGGAGTCGAAGGTACAACCACTGCTAGTCATCTTGGCCCTTAATATGACTTACAGCAACGATAAAATGTGACTCTGCCCATGATGGATATACTATGTTCTCTAGCGTTACACAGTCCGCAGTAGCGTTCTCGCTTCTCGAGCACGGGGTCCCTGGTTCGATTCCAGGCGGGATCAGGGATTTTCACCTGCCTCGAGATGACTGGGTGTTGTTGTATCATCATCATCATCAGCAGCAGCATTCATCCCCATTATGGGCGGAGGAAGGCAATGGCAAACCACCTCCACTAGGACATTGCCTAGTACGGCGGCGCGGGTCTCCAGTATCGTTCCCCTATGCTCTGTCAAGGAGTATGGGTTTTCATCATCATCATCTAGCGTTACACAAGGGCAATATCTTCGCAGATTCCTGGATGGCCCCAAGGCAAAAACCAAGCCACTCTCGCCCACCACGTTACTGCTTCAATGAAACAGTAATCTGGTACGCCTAACTACAGATTAATTGAGACATGTTACTCACTCGGTAGCTCACGAACAGCGTACGGGTTCACATCAGATTTGAGCCCAATTTAATACTGAATGACAGAAAAGTTTTTCGTTTTAAATATAAGAGGGATCAAAAAGTTTCCTTTCGAAGGCTGTACAGTCCAGAATAGGTGTGCTAATCAGGCAAAATCCCTGTGAGCATTGAGGCAGTCATCCCAACGACGCTCCAGGTTGAAGATACCCGTTTGGTAGAACACTGTGTTCTGCTGCATGAAAACTTCAGTAACTGCCTCCAGCACATCCTCGTCCGACAGGAATTGTTGACCTTTCAAGGCCTTTTTTTTAAGGAACGAAAGCCTGATTATTGCATGGCGTGAGATCAGGACTGTAGACCGGGAGCTCGAGTGTACCCCATTTGAGTTGGTTTACTCTTGTGTCGAACTGCGACCAGCACGGAACTTGGCGCGTCATTCCACAACTGTGGTTCAAATGGTTCAAATGGCTCTGAGCACTATGGGACTTAACTGCTGCGGTCATCAGTCCCCTAGAACTTAGAACTACTTAAACCTAACTAACCTAAGGACATCACACACATCCATGCCCGAGGCAGGATTCGAACCTGCCACCGTAGCGGTCATGCGGTTCCAGACTGTAGCGCCTAGAAGCGCACGGCCACTCCAGCCGGCCTCCAACTGTGGTTTCCGGCAGACTTGCTTCCCCACATACATTCTTTATTCTACAATGGATGTCATCTCTGTTTGTCCTTCAGCAGCCAAGAAAATTTTAACAGCACGTTGATCCTGTTTGGCTGGCCGGAGTGGCCGAGCGGTTCTAGGCGCTACAGTCTGTAACCGCGCGACTGCTACGGTCGCAGGTTCGAATCCTGCCTCGGGTATGGATGTGTGTGATGTCCTTAGGTTAGTTAGGTTTAAGTAGTTCTAAGTTCTACGGGACTGTTGACCACAGCAGTTAAGTCCCATAGTGCTCAGAGCCATTTTTTTGATCCTGTTTGTATGAATTTGGTAATAACGTCACCATAGTTAACGTTTCCGTCTTTACTACTTGCACGTCGGAAAGCTGGACTGCCACACTAAATCCCTGCCTACACGTCAGTACTCATACTCGCTCATCGGAGTCGCGGTGCGTTGCATATACGCTGCAGAAATACCCTCAAACGGAAAGTTTTTGAGGAACGATCAAACTCACGATCACGATGGTTCTGTCAGAGGTTACATCGTTCAGTATGGTCTTCCGATACAGCAACATAACGCTTCCGTAACACAGCATGGTCGACAGTTAGTCGCAGTATAGCCGGAGCGATATGTCGTCGAATGCTACCCTTCATATCATGAAGAGTCTGGATACATCTGTAATAGACACAATCTTCAAGGCATCCCCACAACCAGAAATCACAAATATTTAGATCAGGGGACTGGAAGGCCACACATCTAGAATTTGCTTAGAGATGATGCGCTCGTTACGAACAGTTTCTCGAAGCAAAGTTTTCACACAGCAAGGTACATGTGGTGTTGCCTCGTCTTACATGAAAATAATGGTGTAGGCACAGTTGCGTTCTTGCAAAGCTGGAATATAGCGTGCAGATGTCACTGTGCACCTAATAATCCTGCGAGGTGTCCTCTCCTAGAAGAAAAACGGACGGAAAATGAAGAAGCTTGTGAAATCACACCACACAATCATACAAGCTGTGTGCAGTGGGTGTTCCTGGCGGAAGAGACAGTTCTGTGCTTTCCTGGCACTGTGCAAAGTAAAATGTGCCTCGTCTGTTCAAAGAATATTACCTGTTCATAAGCCATCCATTTCCATGTGTTCCAAAAAACGAAGGACAAAGTTTTTGTGGGATCATTTGGTGCATAGTCTGAATGTAGTAGAATACCAGTGCAAAATGAGCAGCAAAATCTTTTTAGCTGTCCTCCAGGCGAGGGGCGATTCCCCTAAAACAGTTCGAGCACTGGCTACACAATTTGAGACCTGTGCTGCACGGTCAGCTACCACAACTTCATCAACAGCAATCGGAATGGGCCGTCTCCCTCTCCCTGCTGCATCACCAACTTCACCCATTTCTTCAAATTTCTTAATCATATTATTTAGACCATTTGTTGACGTCGGGCCTCTTTGCAGCTGTTTCTGTCGGAAGTATTCACGCAACGCAGCGCTGCTATTTCTGCGGCCTTTCGTACGGACCCATTCAGCCTTATTAACCCTTTACACCAATAATCACAACACAAAAGAAATCAACATACATCCCCAAGCGACGAACAGCATACTGAAATCAAAACAGGAAGTATTTCATATTCTGACTGCTAACAGCGCCATTTTTTCACCTTGTTGCGTAAAGAGGATTTATTATTTTTTTTCACCATATCCGCGAGCGCACAGATTAATGAACGTACCTACGATGTTTCAACCTCCTGCTATGTATACAGTGCCATTCGAGGTTAGCCGAGCGGTCTTAGGCGCTGCAGTCATGGACTGTGCTGCGACTGGTCCCGGCGGAGGTTCGAGTCCTCCCTCGGGCATGGGTGTGCGTGTGTTTGTCCTTAGGATAATTTAGTTTAAGTAGTGTGTAAGCTTAGGGACTGATTACCTTAGCAGTTAAGTCCCATAAGATTTCACACACATTTGAACATTTTGAACATTTGATATATACAGCTCGCACTGCTGCAGAAAGCGGAACTATTATTATTTCAGCGCATTGTGCGAGGGCGCCGGTCAATGAACATATCTACGATATGTCGGTCTTCTACGATGTACGAGGGTGGTTTGAAAAGTTCTCGGAATCACCACGAGAGTTCAGTGCTAGCGCAATGAGGTGTTCACGTGATATTCATTGGACTGTTGCCTGTAAACAGGTGCCACGTCAGTGCTCTCGGAAGAGAGCTGCGGCGGTGACGTCGCTCTGTGTTGTTCCCGCGTAGTGATTTGCGAAGACGGAAGAAATCGAGATTCCGGCAATGACTAAGTACTCAGTAAAGAAAGGTATGAAAGCAAAGAACATTCATGCCGATTTCCAGAATACACTGGGGAACTCTGCTCTTTCATATTCAACTGTTGCCAAGTGAACAAATGACTTTAAATTTCGTCGGGAGAGCTTAAATGATGATCCGCGCAGTGGTTGGCCAAGAATTCAGAATTCATTGCAGAAATGCGTAAAATGGTCATGGACCATCGCCGATTGAAAGTGTGTGAAATTGCTCACGCTCACTAGATGTCATCTGAAAGGGTATATCACATTTTAACCGAAGAACTGGAAATGAAATATATATATATATATATATATATATATATATATATATATATATATATATATTTATTTATTTATTTATTTATTTGCAAGATGGGTGCCCCGACCCTAGACGCTGGACCAAAAACGCATGAGAATAGACATATCGGAACAATGTTTGGCATGTTTTAGGAGAAACGAACAAGATTTTCTGCGCCGATTTATGACCACATATGGAACTTGGGTGCATTATTGTACCCCACAGACAAAAAAAGAGTCAGAGCTGATTCTCCGCCACCAAAGAAAGGAAAGACAATTCCTTCTGCGGGAAAGGTCATGGCATCAGTGTTCTGGTTCAAAAATGGTTCAAATGGCTCTGAGCACTGTGGGACCTAACTTCTGAGGTCATCAGTCTCCTATAACTTAGAACTACTTAAACGTAACTAACCTAAAGACATCACAACGTCCATGCCCGTGGCAGGATCCGAACCTGCGACCGTAGTGCATCAGTGTTCTGGGATGCGAAGGGGATTCTGTTGTAGTTTATCTCCCCCCTGGGCAAACAATTAGTGGTGAATGCTATGCTAACCTCCTGGAAAAATTGCAACGGAAGATACGCGAAAAAAGGCTAGATTTAGCAAGGAGGAAAGTCATCTTCTACCAAGACAATGCGCGCCAGGACGCGTGTGCCGTCGCCATGGCAAAATTACACGAACTAAGGTATGAATTGTTGCCATACCCGCCTTATTCAGCTGATATGGCACCGTCAGACTTCCATCTCTTCCCAAAACTGAAAATATTTCTTGGTGGACGAAGATTCACTTCAAACGAAGAATTGATAGCCGGAGTTGACAGCTATATTGCAGGCCTGGAGGAAACTCATTTTCGAGATTGGGTCAAGGCACTGGAACATGGTTGGACCAAGAGAATTAATCTACAAGGAGATTACATTGAAAAATAAAAAAAAAGGATCAGTGATCTAAGTACTTTTCTTCTATTCCGTTCCGAGAACTTTTCAAACCACCACCATATATAGCCAACCGGTAGCTTTGAACTAACTAGAACAATATTTAACACTAAAGTCAGTTGCGGATCGTAGCCACATATTCGTAGCTGTCTGGAAAACGGTTCATTTTAGGAAAGCGTATTTACTAGATCATTTTTGCTTCTATTTTAATACGTTCTGAACCGTGATAGCTTTTTTGCGTTTTAATTATGATACGTCCTGTATATGCAGATGTACGTTTTTAAGTTACATGGACATCAGAAATCTGAAGTACGTGTGGGAAGAGAGGAACGGCGTTCTTCATCACACGCTGCTACGCGCAGCTTGGGGAGACGCCGCGGAACGTGATCCAGCCGAGGGACGCTCTCGCGCCATACACAGCAGGCGCTGACTCTCGCAGGATGCATCAATCAGCGAGCGCAGATTTCTTGCAGCGCGACGACGAGAACCTGTCAATTAGGTCATCTTAATTACGGGCACGTCGCGCCGCCCGCTCGGTGCAGCCGCCGCCGCCTCCGCAGCAGCCACCTCCGCCGCCGCGCCGGCCCCTGGAGGAGATCCCCTGGCCGGTCCCCGCGTCCGGCCGGGGGCGCTGCTGCTTTATGGGTCTATTGCGGTGTCAGCAGGGCCGCGGGCGGCGCGAACCGCGCCTTGTTAATCTCGCCCGTGTATCTCACCTCCATTACAAGCCATTGTCCGCTACTGCTTAATTGAGACCCTTACAAGGTGCATCTGCTGCCGATAAACTCGGTCGGCGCGGCGCGGTGCGCCGTTCGCCTATCGGAGCGATTTTCCGTCGATTAATCTGCGCGCGACAGCGCGACACGATAAAAGGCCCTGCGGCTGCGCCCCGGCTGCCTAACAGGCTCGCCGCGCCTGCGCTCTTGAGTCACGTCGGCCGCCGCCGGTCAGCCCTGCTCCGAGGTTGGACGTAAGCAGAACGGTAGCCTGTCTGCACCGCCATCACCGCAACTAATCGACGTATTTCCCAGAACAGTTTACGATAGGGATGGGCGATGTTTAACGTAACTATTAAAACAGCACTGTTACTCATTCTTACCTATTAACTCCTTACCGTATCACTTAATTCGACGACACCCGTGTTGAAGCGGCTAGATGCGACGCCTGCGAAACAGGCTATCGTGATACGCGAGACGATCGTAGTACCGGTACAACCCAACATACCGACACCTATCATGTACCGGGTGATCAAAAAGTCAGTATAAATTTGAAAACTCAATAAACCACGGAATAATGTAGATAGAGAGGTAAAAATTGACATATATGCTTGGAATGACATGGGGTTTTATTAGAACCAACCATATTTCTAGACGCGTGAAAGATCTCCTGCGCGCGTCGTTTGGTGATGATCGTGTGCTCAGCCACCACTTTCGTCATGCTTGGCCTCCCAGGTCCCCAGACCTCAGTCCGTGCGATTATTGGCTTTGGGGTTACCTGAGGTCGCAAGTGTATCGTGATCGACCGACATCTCTAGGGATGTTGAAAGACAACATCCGACGCCAATGCCTCACCATAACTCCGAACATGCTTTACAGTGCTGTTCACAACATTATTCCTCGACTACAGCTATTGTTGAGGAATGATGGTGGACATATTGAGCATTTCCTGTAAAGAACATCATCTTTGCTTTGTCTTACTTTGTTATGCTAATTATTGCTATTCTGATCAGATGAAGCGCCATCTGTCGGACATTTTTTGAACTTTTGTATTTTTTTGGTTCTAATAAAACCCCATGTCATTCCAAGCATGTGTGTCAATTTGTACCTCTCTATCTATCATTCCGTGATTTATTCAGTTTTAAAATTTATACTGACTCTTTGACCACCCGGTACTTACACGCTCAATTGTTTCGCGCGACACATCAAAAAGTAGATATTGTCAGCAAAAGGTTTAATTACAAGAAGAAACGCTCCACTTCAACGACTTTTTAGTAGGATGAAAGGTATATACAAAGGGTAAATTAATTCAAGTTCTTTAAGAAAATATTATATTGAACCAGAGATGGTCAAATGTAGCGATCGCTGATTCAGGCGTTATGGGTAATGTGTCAAGGTAATTTCAGATCGGGAGATGTAAAGAGCACTCTCAAATGTAAAGACGTGTTGTGTCTGATGTTTGCTGGATACATATTCTTCCTCTCTACTGACAGTAATGATTTTTTTTAAATACTCTGATGTTTTGCCAACTGTAAAAGGAATCTCATTGTTACTAATGCAATGCGCGTATTCATAAGTGATGATTGACACAATGTATAGCACTCTCATCCAATGATTTCGTGAAGCTAATTGTTAATGCATAATTAGTTGATTGAGTGTGTCAATTGTGAGCATTTTGATTTTTCATAGAGTAAAAATACAAGTTTTAAGCTTAGTGCCATACTGTTACTTACCCCAAGTCAATACCAATTTTCAGATCCTTGTCATGTTTGATTAACTATTTTCCTCAAGAAGTTATTGTCTCAATCATATTCGATTTAATGAAGATGAATGCTAAGGAACAGAGTCGCACAATAGCTTTTTGCTAACTACACAATTTAAAGTACTAATAGAGAGCAGTGCGAAGAGCATTACTATTGCGCAGATAAAGGTAAGAAATTTTACTACCTCAGGGATAGCATTCATTAAGCACAGGCACTATTATTTTCAAATTGATCAAATTTGTATTATTATCAGGGCAAATTTAAAATCAATAGTGTTGCATCAGATTCAGTTTTCGTGTTACGTAAATTCATGCAGTTTTGGTTTGGTTTAAAGTTATTGACAGTTTACATTCTCGCAGCTATATTAAATTTACATTCTGGAAGTCAAGAGGTTCAGTACAGTACGGGGCAAAGCGCATAAACGACAAGATAAAATACACATTCACATGCTATTCCCATTCTAACAGTTGTGTTTCGGACTACCGTCAGTTACGTAATTTCAGTCGCATTACAAACGTACAAGTTTCCTTTATTTCAAACGTACGCGTTTCAAGGAAAATACACAGTATGGCAAGGTAGCTCTGAAAGGATGTGGTAGATGTAACGCCCCTTTACACTGCGTGGATTCCCACGTCGTTTCGCTTCGTTCTTCGTGTTTTACGAAAACTTTGCACATCTTTGTTGGGCGCCTTCTTTTTTAGGCATCGAATCGATATGCTTTTGGAAATGGGTCCGATATTGCGCCTGGAGTCAAAGAGCTGTTTCACCTATGAAAGGTTTACCACGCTTTTCGTAGCCCGGTAATTGGACATTGTTTTAAGTTATCACTGCTGTATTTATACGGTGCTCAACGTAGATTTCTTTTTTCGACCGTGAATAGTTTTATGGATGATGTACTTATTGAACAGAGCAAAAAGAATTTTTCGGTATCCTTTGAGGACTTTTCTCATGATTAGGAAACAAGGCGAACGTGTGATCTCGACCATCAATTCCACCCTTTCCCGTATTGTAGTCGAAGATGCATTTCAAGTTCATTGTTTTTCTAAATTGTTTGTCTATGTGTTCAACCATCTCTACACTTTCGCCTGTCGTTGATATCATGCACACGTCGCGCTTTTCTTTACATCTCGGAGCTAACAAATTATTATAACTTCTCCATTAACATTCTTCATTCTTTAAAATTTGTTTATGATTATTTTTTGGCATGTATTTTGCCAACTTCTGCACACTGTCACGATGTCATTTATATTTTCCTGGTACAATTTTAAAAAGAAGTTAGGGGAAGAGTACCAGTTATCAATAAACAAAATAAATTCCTTGTTCTGTACGGATTTCGACAAGTCCACGACACAGTCTCTGATGCACTACTATTGCGACCAATTTCGGCCTACCCATAAGAAAAACCGGGACTTGCCTCGCATAGTTTGTAAATTTATAATCTAAATCTCGCTATTTTAGGTGGATTAAACTATTTATGTGTTTAACGTCCTTTGTGTATTATCGAGTATTCGTCTATACTGAAATTTTTTGCCTGTGTGTAAATTTCTTTAAGTGTCTCATTCCAGATAATAAGGATAGTTCTTATTTTTCTGAGCCAGCCAGGAGTGTCAGCAATTTCAATATTGCAGAAATGTAAGAATTTTGTTTAAATCTGATAAAAGGCATTACTTTTTTAAAATATTGGCGTTTATCTTACTTGTCTTTTACACCTATACATTTGCGTATTTGGTTTTCTGACTTGCACCGTCAAAATGCACAGTGCATAGCAGGCCTTCATTTGGTCGAAATTAAAAGGGTACCAAGCGTCATCCACTTTCCGTGTTTTCCTTTCGCTGTCTATTATCTGACGTATGAAGAGACTTGATTCCGTAACAAGTATTTCCCAAAATTTGTCATCAAACATAACAGAAAATAGTTCAATTTATCCTTGGTGTTCACTTAAATTATTTGAAACAGATGATTTTACACCACTAGTCTGAGAATATTTCCAAATGATTGGCGTGTTTTTCACTTTCTGCCAAACCCACGATACACATGAGTTAGGTACTGAATCTTCCTCTTCACTATCGTCATCTTTAATTAAACGTTTTGCACACCTTTGTACAATCGCTCTAGTACTAGTGGATTCTTCATGACTATATCCACTTAACGGTCCCTCTCATAACATTTTGTAAGGGTTCGTTAAATTTTCTTCAAAAATGAAAGTACCAAAACACTAGCACACTTGCTTTGTAACATAGATTTATCGAATTGTCACCAGTTCTGGTGCCGTATTGGTATGAACAGAAACTGTAACTGACAAGTTTTTGTCTCATGAGCTAGACTCGCGATGTTATGTTTGACCCACACTTGTTTCTACGAGTCTGACTCGAGATAGTCATGTCTGGTTCAAAACTGTTAGCTCGAATCGCAAAACTACGGCACTGGGTTAAGAAAATGAATTTTTAAACGCTCGACACAATTAGATTGTCAATAAGGTCAGATTCACCAACGGAAAAGTAAGTCATCGTCATTCACCTCGCTTTTGGATACTACGGAGTAAACTATTTAGTTCCTTTGTGTTAAAATTTCAGTCATCTTTAAACAAATCAAAACTAACGAGGTATCCCAATCAGAACGATCTCCTCCCTGGCAACTAGAAAGGATTTCCGAAAACATGAAGCGTAAGAAACCCAATTATCGTCTCATATGATATCCCCAAAGGCATGGATCAAGGCTGTCACCTGGATGCAGTGTTTCCTCATTTACGAAAAGCATTTGAGTCAATTCTACGAGTACTCTTACTTGCGGAAGGACGATGGTATGAAATTTGTGACTGTATTGAGGATTTCTTGAAAGGGAGGACGCAGCGTGACATTTTAGATGGAGAGTCATCGACAGCTATTGAGGTAAGAGAAGTATCCTGGAACCTCGGTATTCACGTTGTATGTTAATGACTTTTCACACAATATTAACAATAATCTCGGACGTTTCACAGACGACGCACTTATCTATAATGAAGTCCTGTCTGACAAGGGAACCTCCCCATCGCATCCCCCCTCAGATTTAGTTATAAGTTTGCACAGTGGATAGGCCTTGAAAAACCGAATACTGATCAATCGAGAAAACAGAAAGAAGTTGTGTGGAACTATAAAAAAAATAAGCAAAATATACAAACTGTGTAGTCCATGTCTATGATAGGCAACATCCAGGGAAGTGTGAGCTCGGGAGTGCCGTAATCCTGTGGTTAGCGTGAGCAGCTGCGGAACGAGAGGTCCTTGGTTCAAGTCTTCCCTCGAGTGAAAAATTTATTTTCTTTATTTTCGTTAAGTTATGATCTGTCCGTTCGTTCATTGACGTCTCTGTTCACTGTAATAAGTTTAGTGTCTGTGTTTAGCGACCGCACCGCAAAACCGTGCGATTAGTAGACGAAAGGACGTGCCTCTCCAAAGGGAACCGAAAACGTTTGATCGCAAGGTCATAGGTCAACCGATTCCTCCACAGGAAAACACGTCTGATACATTCTATACGACACTGGTGACGGCATATGCGCTACATGACAGGAATATGTTGTCGACCCACCTAACTTGTACACGAATGGGTAAAAAGATTCTTCTACCTTGCCCGATTTAGGTTTTCTAGTGGCTGTGATAATCACTCCAAAAAAAGTGATGAAAACATAAGAGTTTGTCACATAAACTGCAACAAATGAATGCAACAGTTTCACAGTCGCACAGTTTTCCCTGTGCTCTGTCAAAACATATGTTTTTAAGGTTTTCAAATTTTTCCGTGTGTAGACCGTCAAATCCTACGTATGTCCAAGCATATCTGAACATGTCCTGGAATTTTTGAGAGCGAAGTTGATTATGTGTGAGTGCCTGAACTTTGATAATTGTCTGAAAATAAAAAATTTAACTTTTCACTCGAGGGAAGACCTGAACCAAGGACCTCTCGTTCCGCAGCTGCTCACGCTAACCACGGGACCACGGCACTCCCGAGCTCACACTTTCCTTGATGTTGCCTATCTTGCGCATGGACTACTCAGTTAGTATATTTTGCTTATTTTTTTCATAGTTCCACACAACTTCTTCCTGTTTTCTCGAGTGATCTGTGTTCAGTTTTTCAAGGCCTATCCACTGTGCCAACTTATAACTAAATCTGAGGGGGGTGCGATGGGGAGGTTCCCTTGTGAGAAAATCTGTACAAATATTCAGACAGTGGTAATAATTCAAAGTGCTACGTAGACAGACAACGTGTGTAAATGTTGAGGAATGTAAGATTCTGTACGTCATAAAACGAAAGAACTTGATATCCTGTGACTGTAATATCAGTGAGTCACAGTCGGAATCGGTCAACTCATAAAAATACCACGGTGTAACAATTTGTACTGATATGAATGTCGTGGGGTAAAGCTGGTGGCCGACATCGGTACATCGGTAGAATAATAGTGAACTGTAAAGGAGATTGCTTTCAAAACACTAGTGCGATCCATCTTAGAATACTGCGCAAGTTTGTGAGACCTGAACGAAATGAGAGTGAGAGAGGATGCTGAATGTATAGAAAGAAAGGCGGCACGAATGGTCACAGCTTTGAAATTTCTTACCATATTAAAACAGTGTGCCGGACAGGGACCCAAACGTGGGACCTTTGCCTACTGAGCTATCCAAATAAGACTCACGACTCGCCCTCCCAGCTCTTTTTCCGCCAGTATCCCATCTGCTACTTTCCGAAGCAAAAGTTCCTGGTTCGAGTCCCCGCCCGACACACAATCTCAATCTCCCAGGAAATTTCAAATCAGCACACACTCCGCTGCTGGATGAAAACTTATTTTGGTCACAGCTTTGTTTGACTCATGGAAGAGTCTCATGGAGATCTGAAAGAGCTGATTTACTAAACACTCTGGACATAAGTGGAAACTATCCTGTGAAAGTTTCAAAGAAAAGCTTTAAGTGAGGAATGTAGTCCAACCCATTTACTATAGTTCCCATAAGCATTTCGAAGACAAGAGTAATGTTAGTGCGCACAGAGGCATTTAAGCAGGCATTCTTCTCCCTCACCATACGTGAATAGAATGGGCAAAAGACCAAATGGTTCAATTTGAAGTACCCTCTGTCGTGTACTTCACAGTCGTTTTCAGAATACTCACGTAGAGGCAGATGTAGATTCGTGCCTTGTCACTGTGGTAGGCAGCCTAAAAGTTCCGTCGCGCAACCAATTACACAAGACAAGTCCGTGCGGTCAGGGTGCTACTTTTGGCGCCCAATGTTCCACTGCAGCCCTGTTGCGATGGATCCCTGTCTCAATAATAGGTCCGCCCGGCCTGGCGGCTTCTCGCAGCTGGAACGTACTTGTGCCTTAGGTAACCCTGTAGAGTGCAGCGTTCTTTCATTGCGCAAACTGTGCCAACGTTACAACGCTGTATCTGCGACACATATACAGCACTAACTGCAGTACTATACTCTCGTATTAACAAACGTGATACACGATGTGAAATCTTGTTCAAAATGGTTCAAATGGCTCTGAGCACTATGGGACTCAACTGCTGTGGTCATAAGTCCCCTAGAACTTAGAACTACTTAAACCTAACTAACCTAAGGACAGCACACAACACCCAGCCATCACGAGGCAGAGAAAATCCCAGACCCCGCCGGGAATCGAACCCGGGAACCCGGGCGTGGGAAGCGAGAACGTTACCGCACGACCACGAGATGCGGGCGGAAATCTTTTATGGTTGTCAACAATGAACACGAGGCATAAAGGGGGTTAGCAACAAACTTCGAGGGGTTTTAGAGGGTGTCTTGATGAACAGATTGAGGATAGCAGTCTGTGTCCGGAAACGTCATCCAACGACGCTACAGAGCGTCGAAGTTATTGGCACCGGACCTTGCGGTTAGGTCACCCCCTCGGCAGCAAAAGTCACTTTGTACGCTGACGCACAGCAGGCGGAAAGTGTCACAATGTTGTTTGTTCAGTGATCGCGACTGATATTCACGCTCGACACTGAGGAAGATAGAGTTAGCTTTTGCCTGGACATGCCTGGTCTCCTATGAATGCGACGCTCTGTTGCCATGGTGGATGACGGTTTCGGACACGGGTTTCCGTCATTTATTTTTCTGTTGTATAATGAAACACACTGAAGATTTTAGAGGGTTTCTTGAGAGAAATAAAATGCGGATGGAAACCCATGTCCGAAATCGTCATTCAAGAAGGCAACAGAGCATCAGGTCCATAGGAGACGAGGCCTGTCTCCGCTGGCGATCGTGGCATTCAGTTGCGATCACTGATTAACAGACAGCATTACGAAACGCTCCGCCTACTGTCCGACAGTGCACAATGTTACATTTTCTGCCGAAGGGGGGCCCTAGTCGCAGGAGTGATACTCCGTGGCGTCACTGGATGACTTTTCTGGACAATGGTTCCTGTACTCAATTTGTGCTTCTCAACCCCCCGAAGACCGTCGTATCGTTTAATATCACCCTGTAGACTTGCATTGTTCTATAGCCATTCGCGTTTAGCCATTTTGCGCTTTCTGACATTCTCATTCGTTACACGTCTATAATCCATTTCTCCTCCTTCCTTTGCTACATTTTTATATTTTCTTCTTCTATCAATTAAATTCAGTGTTTACTGCGGTATCCCACGTTTTCCACTAGTCCCTGTCTTTTTATCTGTTTAATCCTATTCTGCCTTCACTACACCATATCCGAGAGCTAACTATTTTCCTTCCACTCTAATCCTTTTCCCTGTTTCAATCATTCCCTAAGCCTCCTTTGAAACTCTCAACAACATCTGGTTCTTTCAGCTAACCCAAGTCCCATCTCCTTAATTTTCTGCTGTCTTGCAAAGTCTGCAGTTTTAATCTATTGTGCATAACCAATAAATTTTTGTCAGAGTCTACATCTACCCCCGGGAAATACCACGTAATTTAAAATTTGGTTTCGAAATCTCAGTCTTACGATTGTATAATGAATGTGAAACTTTCTAGTGTCTCCAGGTCTCTTCCAGGTGTACAAAGTTGTGCCTTGCGGCAGGGTACTTCCTTCTTTATCGCACACTATCGGTAGGTGCCCCTGGCTAGCAGTACCTCTGCTGGTGGCTGAGCAATGTGCGGTGTTTCCGCCACATGAGGGGAAGCAGCATCTCTTGCCGGTAAATTATGTGCTCCCACTGTGAGCAGCGGTTCTCTCATAGTTACAGGTGCAGTCAATGAGTTACTACACTCCTGGAAATGGAAAAAAGAACACAGTGACACCGGTGTGTCAGACCCACCATACTTGCTCCGGACACTGCGAGAGGGCTGTACAAGCAATGATCACACGCACGGCACAGCGGACACACCAGGAACCGCGGTGTTGGCCGTCGAATGGCGCTAGCTGCGCAGCATTTGTGCACCGCCGCCGTCAGTGTCAGCCAGTTTTCCGTGGCATACGGAGCTCCATCGCAGTCTTTAACACTGGTAGCATGCCGCGACATCGTGGACGTGAACCGTATGTGCAGTTGACGGACTTTGAGCGAGGGCGTATAGTGGGCATGCGGGAGGCCGGGTGGACGTACCGCCGAATTGCTCAACACGTGGGGCGTGAGGTCTCCACAGTACATCGATGTTGTCGCCAGTGGTCGGCGGAAGGTGCACGTACCCGTCGACCTGGGACCGGACCGCAGCGACGCACGGATGCACGCCAAGACCGTAGGATCCTACGCAGTGCCGTAGGGGACCGCACCGCCACTTCCCAGCAAATTAGGGACACTGTTGCTCCTGGGGTATCGGCGAGGACCATTCGCAACCGTCTCCATGAAGCTGGGCTACGGTCCCGCACGCCGTTAGGCCGTCTTCCGCTCACGCCCCAACATCGTGCAGCCCGCCTCCAGTGGTGTCGCGACAGGCGTGAATGGAGGGACGAATGGAGACGTGTCGTCTTCAGCGATGAGAGTCGCTTCTGCCTTGGTGCCAATGATGGTCGTATGCGTGTTTGGCGCCGTGCAGGTGAGCGCCACAATCAGGACTGCATACGACCGAGGCACACAGGGCCAACACCCGGCATCATGGTGTGGGGAGCGATCTCCTACACTGGCCGTACACCACTGGTGATCGTCGAGGGGACACAATAGTGCACGGTACATCCAAACCGTCATCGAACCCATCGTTCTACCATTCCTAGACCGGCAAGGGAACTTGCTGTTCCAACAGGACAATGCACGTCTGCATGTATCCCGTGCCACCCAACGTGCTCTAGAAGGTGTAAGTCAACTACCCTGGCCAGCAAGATCTCCGGATCTGTCCCCCATTGAGCATGTGTGGGACTGGATGAAGCGTCGTCTCACGCGGTCTGCACGTCCAGCACGAACGCTGGTCCAACTGAGGCGCCAGGTGGAAATGGCATGGCAAGCCGTTCCACAGGACTACATCCAGCATCTCTACGATCGTCTCCATGGGAGAATAGCAGCCTGCATTGCTGCGAAAGGTGGATATACACTGTACTAGTGCCGACATTGTGCATGCTCTGTTGCCTGTGTCTATGTGCCTGTGGTTCTGTCAGTGTGATCATGTGATGTATCTGACCCCAGGAATGTGTCAATAAAGTTTCCCCTTCCTGGGACAATGAATTCACGGTGTTCTTATTTCAATTTCCAGGAGTGTATTAAGCGACTGCGTGTAGCAAGAGCAATGACTTTGTGGTCGATGGTAAGCTTGAGTGGCAGCTACGTTTAAAACAATAGTCAGCGCTGGTCCGGAATGCTGGTTGTCGCTGTTCGGCCAGTAAAGATCACCCTGGGGGAACTTATTCTGGTGCGACGGTTTGACATTGACTTGTGCTCGGCATTAGATTATGCGGAAGAAAAGTGTGTCAGTTTTGGTATCGGGTTTGTTACCTGTCAGTCATTTCCCATCACTCTGCTTAATCATTACTCCCGGCTGGTTTGTGAAAGACAGTTGTATTGTGGAAACGCCCACTTTCTTGTAGTCTCTCTTATTTGGGCATCTGTTGATTTATACACCGATACTCTGACACTACGGTGAGCATTTACTCTTCGTTTTAACGGCTGTTGTGATATTATGCGATCACGTCATCCACCTTGCGCGCCTTCCTATTGTAAACATCATGCGAACCAAATCACTTCTTTGACGCGATGATTAAATTTTATTTATGGTTGTTTATCGCACCTTGTGAATATGAGTGGCGCTTTTAATCTCAAATTGTTCTGTTCTCTGCATGCATATTTTTGTAATTATGTGTTTCGTGTGTTACAGGAAGGGAGTCTTGTCATTCTGTCTGTTTATTTTGTGTATGCGTGGGCCCCAGAACCGAGGTCAGCGTATTATAAGTAACGTCTTTACTGAAACAAGTTGTTCACTTATAATGGAAAAAGCTTTATGCTGTCCGTAAGCTATACTAACGGGTTAAATTAAGGAACTAGAGTTGCTTGCTAGTCGTTTAGCATAGTGCTACTAACGATCTTTATTTTGTGCTTCTAATCTGGTGGCGTTAAGGATTTTGGCTTTCCGTTTTCAGGTGCATCACATAACGAATACTGATGACTGTTCAGAGATGTCACTAACCTCCCCCCCTCCCCCCAAAGATATAAACAAACATGCATTTACAGCGCCCATTAGACGGAGAAGATTCGACAGCCGATCAGTTCCAGTCATTCCACTAGGAAGGAGGTACATGGCTCGTGTTGTCTGTAGTTCAGCCATGCCTAGACGCTCAGTACTGCGTTTCGATCGCGTCCGCATTGTCACTTTGTGCCCGAAAGGGCGCTCAACAAGGGAAGTGTTCAGGTGTTTCGGAGTGAACCAAATCCATGTTGTTCGGACATGGAGGAGATACAGAGAGACAGGAACTGTCGATGACATGCCTCGCTCAGGCCGCCCAAGAGCTACTACTGCAGTGGATGACCGCTACCTACGGATAACGTCTCGGAGGAACCCTGACAGCAACGCCACCATGTTGAATAATACTTTTCGTGCAACCGCAGAACGTCGTGGTACGACTCAAACTGTGCGTAATAGGCTGCATGATGCCCAACTTCACTCCAGACGTCTATGGCGAGGTCCATCTTTGTAGCCATGACACCATGCAGCGAGGTACAGATGCATCCAAAAGCATGCCCAATGGACCGTTCAGAATTGGCATCACTTCAAAATCTTTCAAATGGCTCAGGGCACTATGGGACTTAACATCTGAGGTCATCAGTCCCCTAGACTTACAACTACTTAAACCTAACTAACCCAAGGACATTACACACATCCATGCCCGAGGCAGGATTCGAACCTGCGACCGTAGCAGCAGCTCGGTTCCGGACTGAAGCGCCTAGAACCGCTCGGCCACAACGGCCGGCTGGCATCACTTCTCTACACCGATGAGTGTCGCATATGCCTTCAACCAGACAATCGTCGGAGACATGTTTGGAGACAAACCGTACAGTCTGAGCGCCTTAGACCCACCGTCGAGCGAGTGCAGCAAGGTGGAGGTTCCCTGCTGTTTTGCGGTGGCGTTATGTGGGGACGACGAACGCCGCTGGTGGTCATGGAAGGCGCCGTAACGGCTGTAAGATACTTGACTGCCATCCTCCGACCGATGGTGCAACCATATCGGCAGCATATTGGCGAGACATTAATCTTTATGGACGACAATTTGCGCCCCCGTCGTGCACATCTTGTGAATTACGACATCGCTCGACTAGAGTGGCCAGCACGTTCTCCAGACACGAACCCCATCGAACATGCCTGTGAAAGATTGAAAAGGTGTTTTTTTGGACGACGTGACCCACCAACCACTCTGAGAGATCTACGCCGAATCGCAGTTGAGGAGTGGGACAATCTGGACCAACAGTGCCTTGATGAACTTGTGGATAGTATGCCACGACGAATATAGGCATGCATCAATGCAAGAGTTCGCACTCCTGGTTATTAGAGGCACCGTTGAGTACAGCAATCTGGACCATCACCTCTGAAGGTCTCGCTGTATGGTGGTACAACATGTAATAAATGGTGTTCAGTTCATGAGCAATAAGAAATGATGTTTATGTTGATCTCTGTTCCAATTTTCTGTACAGATTCCGAAACTCTCGGAACCGAGATGATGCAAAACTTTTTTTATGTGTGTATCTTAAAAAAGGGATATTCTGTTTACAAACTCGTTACGTCTGGGAAGACAAGCTTTTTGGGAGGGGAGAGGGTGCTGATGTCATTAGTCTTCTGACTTTTTTGATGCAGCTCACCATGAATTTCTCTCCTGTGCCAATCTTCGCATCTCAGAGTAGTAATTGCAGCCTACGTCCTCAATTGTTTGCGGGATATATTCCAGTCTCTGCGTTCCTCTACAGTTCCCTCTCGAACCATTCCCTGATGTTTTAGCAGATATCATATCATTCTATCCCTTCTTCTTACAAGTGCTTTCCGTATGTTCCTTTGCTCGCTGATTCTGCTGAGAACCTCCTAGTTCCTTACTTTATCAGTCCACCTAATTTTCAACATTCTTCTGTAGCAGCACATCTCAGATACTTCGATTCTTTTCTCTCCCTGACAGTCCATGTCTCGCTGCCATACAACGCTAAACGTACATTCTCAGAAATTTCTTCCTCAAATTAAGACCTATGTTTTATACTAGCAGACTTTTCTTGACCATAAATGCCCTTTTTGCCAAAGCTAGTCTGTTTTTATGTCCTCCTTGCTCTGTTCTTCATAGGTTATTTTGCTGCCTAGGATGAAAAATTCCTTAATTTCCTCTATTTCGTGATCTTCAATTCTGACGTTCAGTTGCTTGCTGTTCTTATTTATTCTGCTTCTCAGTAATTTCGTCTCTCAGTGTATATTCTATACTCAGTAGACTGCTCATTCCATTCAACGCGTCCTGAAATTCTTCTTCAGTTTCACTGAGGATAGCAATGTTATCAGTAAATCTTGTCATTGATATCCATTCACCTTGAATTTAAATACCATTCTTCAATCTTTCTTTTATTTCCTTCATTAGTTCTTCGATGTATAGATTGGACAGTAGGGAAGAAAGACGACACCCTGCCTTACTCCCTCTTTAATCCTAGCACTTCCATTCATATTGCTCCTTCTGGGTTCTTGCACATATTGCATATTACTCGTCTTTCCTTACAGGATTTCGAACATTTTGCACCGTTTTACATTGTCGAACGCTTTTTCAGGGTCAAAAAATTCTATGAATTTGTCTTGATTTTTCTTCACTCTTGCTTCCGTTATCAACTACAACGTCAGAAATGCCTCTCAGGTGCCTTCACCTTTCTTAAAGCCAAACTGATCGTCATCTAACACATTCTCAATTATTTTTTTCCATTCCTCTGTATATTATTCTTGTCAGCAACCTGGATGCATGATCTGTTAACCTGGTTGTGCGATAATTCTCGCACTTGTCTGTTCTTGGAGTTTACGGAATTGTGTGGATGATATTTTTCCGAAAATCTCATTGTATATCGCCAGTCTCATACAATCTACACATCAAAGTGAATAGTCATTTTGTTGCCACTTCCCCTAACGATATTAGAAATTCCGATGGAATGTTATTTATCCCCTTGCCTTATTTGATTTCAAGTCTTCATAAACTCTTTTAAATTTTGATTCTAATACTGGATCCCCTACCTCTTCTACATCGACTCCTGTTTCTTCTTCTGTCACAGCATAAGACAAGTCTTTCCCCTCATAGAAGCCTTCAATTTACTCTTTCCACCTATCCGCTCTCTCCTCTGCATTTAATAGTGGGATTCGCGTTGCACTTTTAATGTTACCGCTATTGCTTTTAACACTGCAGTATGTTTTCTATATACTGAGGCCGTCCTTCCGACAGTCATTTCTTTTTCCATTTCTTCACATTATTCTCGCAGCCATTTTGCCTTAGCTACACTGCGCTTCCTATTTATTTCGTTCCTAAGCGACTTGTAATTCTGTATTCCTGAATTTCAGTGAACATTTATGTACTCCCTTCTCTCATCGATCGACTAATTTCTTCTGTTATCCACGGTTTTGTCGCAGTTACCTTTCCTGTCTCTACGATTTTCTTTCCCACTTCTGTGATTGCCCGTTTTAGAGATGTCCATTCCTCTTCAACTGAACTGCCTACTGAGCTATTCATCACCGCAGTATCGATAGCCTCAGAGAATTTCAAGCGCATCTCTTCGTTCTTTAGTACTTCCGTATTCCACTTCCTTGCGCACTGATTCTTCCTGACTAGTCTTTTAAACTTTAGCCACCATTACTAAATTGTGATCTGGGTCTATATCTGCTCCTAGGGAGGCAGCACCTCTTGACGTGCCATTTAAGCGCCACTACGGTTGGTAGCGGTTCTCTCTTAGTTAAGGGCGCAGTCAGTGAGTTCCTGTTAAGCGACTACATGTAGCAAGGACAGTGACTTGGTGGCCTGTGGCATACTTGGGTGGTAGCTACGTTGGTGGTAGCTACGTTTCAAACGATAACCAGTGCTGGTCCGAAGTGCCGCTTGTTGTTGTTTGGTCAGTGGAGATCATCATGTGGAAAACTTATTCTGATGGGGCGGTTGGATATGGACTTACGATCGGCATTTGAATATCCGAAAGAAATCTGTGCCAGCTGTGGTGGCGATTTTCTTAACTGTCAGTTAATTCCGATCATCGCGCACAAGGGCTGCCTGTGGATTACATCCGATGTGTTCCTGACCGACAGTTATATTGTGGAAACGCTCCCTTGCTTGCGGTCTCTGTTAATTGGGGTGCTGTTGATTTATGCATCGATACTCGCCAGTTACGGTGGCACTTATTCTTCGTTTTAACGACTATTATGTTATTGTGTGATCTTCTCATCCGTGTTGCTCGACGCCCTGGTTACCCAGTTTTGCAAGAAGCACTGTAGAATCAGTGAACTTTTTACGTCAGGTTCTTCGGTTTTCTAGCGACTGTATGTAACTGTTGCGGTATTAGCGGAGCCACTTCGTAAAGCCTTGTGATTCTTGAGGGCTCCGTTCAAAATTGTAAATCTCGTGTGAATGACGTTACTGCTGTGATGTGGTAGTTAGATTTTATTTAATTTTTTTCCGTGCCTTGTGAGTACTAGTGTTTCTTTTAATATAAAGCTGTCCGGTTTTCTATACTATTAAACAGCGGAAAAACGTTGTGCGGATTGACGAATCATAGTACACAATGTGGCGAACCGATGGCAGGGTGTGGGTGTGGCGAATGTCCGGTGAAGGTCATCTACCAGCGTGTGTAGTGCCAACAGTAAAATTTGGAGGCGGTGGTATTATGGTATGGTCGTATTTTTCATGGAGGGGGCTTGCACCCCTTGTTGTTTTGCGTGGCACTATCACAGTACAGGCCTACATTGATGTTTTAAGCACCTTCTTGCTTCCCACTGTTGAAGGGCAATTCAGGGATGGCGATTGCACCCTTCAACACGATCGAGCACCTGTTCATAATGCACGGTCTTTGGCGGAGTGGTTACACGAAAATAACATCCCTGTAATGGACTGGCCTGCACAGAGTCCTGACCTGAATTCTATAGAACGCCTTTGGGATTTTTTGGAATACCGACTTCCTGCCAGGCCTCGCCGACCGACATCGATACCTCTCCTCAGTGCTGCACTCAGTAAAGAATGGGCTGGTATTCCCCAAGAAACCAAGCATTTGGTTGAACGTATACCTGCGAGAGTGAAATCTGTCATCAAGGCTAAGGGTGGCCCAACACCATATTGAATTCCAACATTACCGATGGAGGCGCGCCACGAACTTGTAAGTCATTTTCTGCCTGGTGTCCGTCTGCTTTTGATCACTTAGTGGAAGTGTATATATGCCCCTGAGCCGGGGCCAGCATACTTAAAAACTCTACTGAAACAAACTGTTCAGTTAGTGTGCGTGCGTGTGTGTGTGTGTGTGTGTGTGTGTGTGTGTGTGTGTGTGTGTACAGGGTGGTCCATTGATAGTGACCGGGCCAAATCTCTCACGAAATAAGCATCAAATGAAAAAAACTACAAAGAACGAAACTCGTCTAGCTTGAAGGGGGAAACCAGATGGCGCTATGGTTGTCCCGCTAGATGGCGCTGCCATAGGACAAATGGATATCAACCAGGTTTTTTTAAAAAATAGGAACCCCATTTTTATTACATATTCGTGTAGTACGTAAAGAAATATGAATGTTTTAGTTGGACCACTTTTTTCACTTTGTGATAGATGACGCTGTGATAGTCACAAACGTATAAGTACGTGGTATCACGTAACATTCCGCTAGGGCGGACTTTGAACGCCGTGTACAGTTCTGCCCCTGGGCACAAGAGAAATTACGGGACGATGACAGATTTTGTGCACATGTTCTATTTAACGACGAAGCGTCATTGATCAATAGCGGTAACGTAAACCGGCATAATATGCACTATTGGGCAACGGAAAATCCACGATGGCTGCGACAAGTGGAACATCAACGACCTCGGCGGCTTAATGTATGGTGCGGCATTATGGGAGGAAGGATAATTGGCCCCCATTTTATAGATGGCAATCTAAATGGTGCAATGTATGCTGATTTCCTACGTAATGTCCTACCGATGTTACTACAAGATGTTTCACTGCATGACAGAATGGCGATGTACTTCCAACATGATGGATGTCCGGCACATAGCTCCCGTGCGGTTGAACGGTATTGATAGCATATTTCATGACAGGTGGATTGGTCGTCGAAGCACCATACCATGGCCCGCACGTTTACCGGATCTGACGTCCCCGGATTTGTTTCTGTAGGGAAAGTTGAAGGATATTTGCTATCGTGATCCACCGACAACACCTGGCAACATGCGTCAGCGCATTGTCAATGTATGTGCGAACATTACGGAAGGTGAACTACTCGCTGTTGAGGGGAATGTCGTTACACGTATCGCCAAATTCATTGAGGTTGACGGACATAATTTTGAGCATTTATTGCATTAATGTGGTATTTACAGGTAATCACACTGTAACAGCATGCGTTCTCAGAAATCATACGTTCACAAAGGTACATGTATCACATTGGAACAGCCGAAATAAAATGTTCAAACGTACCTTCGTTCTATATTTTAATTTAAAAAAACCTACCTTTTACCAACCGTTCGTCTAAAATTGTGAGCCACATGTTTGTGACTACTATAGCGCCATCTGTCACAAAGCGAAAAAAGTGGTCCAACTAAAACATTCATATTTCTTTACGTACTTCACGAATAAGTAATAAAAATGGGCTTTCCTATTTCAAAAAACGCAGTTGATATCCGTTTGACCTATGGCAGCCCCATCTAGCGGGCCAACCATAGCGCCATCTGGTTTCTCCCTTCAAGCTAGACAAGTTTCGTACTTTGCAGTTTTTTCGTTCGACGCTTATTTCGTGAGATATTTGTCCCGGTCACGATCAATGGACCACCTTGTATATATGCAGTGTCATTCAGTCAGATAGAAAGTCTTCACAATAATGGTTACATACGAAGAAGTATGTGAAGAAAGTTACTTTCGTACACAATTTGATGAATCCCATATTTGCACATCCACTCTGTAGATTGCAGACTGAAAGCTTGTAACATAAAGAGACCTTAATCGAAGTTTCAAAGTGTCTGGGTTCAACAACGAGTTTAACTATTACTCACCTGTAACGGTGAGAATCATAGAAAAGTGGAGGACACAACTTGTTGTATGTGAGGGACTCAAGCTTAACAAGATTATTCTCTTGGTGCAGACTAATCTGTTTCAAAGGGTCTGGAGCAACATAGAATATTTTACGAATCATATGCTTGTACATTATGAAGAAATTAAGATCAAGGGATTCACAAATAGAGGTTGTGTTTGCTGGAATTATGTGAACTGTGATTTTATCTTCTGGTAGATTATTTTGTACGTTCAGGTCACGAAGAACACTAGTGTTTTTCTGGGGACCGTAAGAATCCAGTATTAGCAGAAGGCCGGCCGGAGTGGCTAGCGGTTCTAGGCGCTACAGTCTGGGACCGTGCGACCGCTACGGTCGCCGGTTCGAATCCTGCCTCGGGCATGGATGTGTGTGGTCCTTAAGTTAGTTAGGTTTAAGTAGTTCTAAGTTCTAGGGGACTGATGACCTCAGAAATTAAGTCCTATAGTGTTCAGAGCCATTTGAACCATTAGCAGAAGTTGCTCTCTACTGATTTACTTCACTACCGTTTCTTGTAGAAATGTCCTGAACAGTTCTTTAGTCATTTTGCAGCAGGTGTGAGAGTAGGTAATGAAATTTGGTACTGCGAAAAGTACGAGACTGTCGGAGGACAACAAACAGCTCTGGAGCAAGTTTTCCCGTCTGTGAAAGCACTGGAATAACTGTGTATGTATGGGTTGCCGCGTGAACGGACTGCAGAACCCCTACAATATCTTCAGAAGCTCTAGTTCCAAGAGTACGGCCCACAGACGTCTCCTCGTTGAATCCACTTTCGTCGGCGTTGTAGATATTTGCGTCTGTGGTGGCTGTCATGAGTGCACGAGATGCTTGTTGCCAGTCCTCTACCGTTTTCTGGATATTGTTTCTGTTGTGGTACATTTTCACTGCAACTAAAAATTTGACTTCACCTCTTACAATATGGTTTTTACGCTTCCAGTGCAAGACACAACTGTCACTGGCGTCAAATCTTGAGAAATTAAGCTGTCTGGTTTTTGTTTTCGCCTACAATTTGATGTCTACATCGTGAACATATCGAGCTTCCTGGCGGTTGTGTCTGATGGTCTCCATCACACATTGTAATACGGTTGTGCTTCTCCTTCAAAGACATTAACTCTCCATTTTCCCACTGCCGTTTCCATTCATAAAACGCACAGCGTGCAGTACATATAGTGAGATATCTGTATTTCATTGCTGTCATCGTACAATGTGCAAATGTTGGTGTTGGCTTCGGCTTCTTTTTGACGTTAAGCCAATATTCAAGCGTTACGATTTTCTCGTTTCTTGAGTAAAACACTACCATTATCTCTTTCTGTGGCTTGAGGACCTTTCTGGCGACGAGATTGAAGACATCGACTCCAGTCCGTTCACTTGGTCACGAACGAACTATTCCACACCACCTGGTGTGCGCTCGTCGATGTCTAATGTTTCCTCTTCTGTGACATTCGACGCATCCCATTGGTTTATTATGTCCAGTAGGAATGCTGCACATTTTGTCTCAACTTCAGTTATTTCTGTTGTTGTACGTACGCAACAGTCGCTATGTAACATCACGACTGGTGTCTGTTCTGTCGCACATGTCAGACAGAACACCACAACTATCTACACAGATGTACTCTATAGGTTTGCTACTTTCAGCTATCAAAGCGAAGTCAGACTGCCAAAAGAACATTTCTACATATTCCGAAAAGCATTTTTTACGTGTCATAAACATGCTGTTCCATATAGCACTTTTACGCGTAATGTAGCCAAAAAAAAAAAAAAAAAAAAAAAAGCTGTCACCTTTGGGATATGAAACCGGGACCATTAGATTAAGGATCTAACACACTACCGACTCACCCACGGAAGCCACACGTAGTAGCTAATCATAGTTACCTTTTCCTGCTCTCTGTTAGTTCTGGTGCTATTTTTAATTAACATTTATGCACATTTTGTTGGGCGACAGAAGATAGTACGAACTAAATCGGAGTTTCGCTTGATACTCTATCGACATACAACTTACAGTACCAGTCTGAGTGTCTGACATCTGGAGCTTTGGGTGTCAGCAACAGTATATAAGTTTCCGCATAGGAATCACACAGCCAACCGGTTGCAAATATCTGTTTGGTACATTGACCTAGATCAAAGATCTAGGATATCTAAGGATATCTTTATCAGAATGAATCTTTAATAAATCTTATTAAATAATATATAGAAAATTAAGTTTAACAAAAGTGTTAACCATGATGACAGCTGTCATGGCATATAAAGGTTGCTTACGTAACGTTACATTGCGAGAAAGCAATGGTCAAAGTTTCGAGCAGATATGCTCAAGTCAAAAATTAAAATTAAACACGTTTCAGTCTTTGGCACGTATGCCTTGCTATGAACAACATGAGTGATCGGCCCAGTGGCTTACATTGCTGCCACGAAACAATACAAGTTGCGCCGCCTATCGGGCGCGGACAGTGACGTGTGCCCATTCGCGACGTTGTAACAGTAATAATTAAATTAAACAACAATTAATTATAAAACAAAATACAAAGGAAGAGAGTTTAATGTATTTTGTAAATACAAAAAGACAAGCAAATGAATTATAACAGAGCCATCAACTACGCTATGCAGAAATTACCATTACATAAATCACTGGATATTATAGAATATTTATACAAACAGCTGTACAATCCAAAAAATACCTGCATGAAGGTAACTGTAGTAGTGCACGTCTATGAGATTAAAAAAATAAGACGTTTCGGTGACTAGAGGCAGGAAAAGAGTAAAAATTAGAGAAATCAGAATTCCGCGGGTAGTGGATTAAAGCAAGTGAGAAACTTTTTGTTACGTAATTGTAAATGTTCATTGAGGATGAGACCATCCTCTTTGAAATATGCTTGAAAACTTCCAATTCTTCTAGTACGTCGAGCCTATGACCATTTTTTCTCTATGCATAATGGAAATTTCTTCAACACTTTTGGTTTGTGACCGGAAATGAACAGGTGATTAGCAAAAGTGGAATTATGTACATTAGTGTCTCTTTATCCCAATAAATGTTGCTTGTACGTTACACTGAAAGACCTTTCAGCTTGTCCTATGTAGTAAACGGAACTCGCATCACAAATGATTTTATGAACTCCTGAGCTGTGTGTAGATTTTTTTGCTAGTTATTGTTAGTGGAAAAGGTAACTTTACATCCATATTTTTCAACTAGAAGACGACGAGTTCTGTAGAAAATAGGGTCTAAAATGGAACAGAAAAAACTTTGTTGTACTCGGTATTGTCAGAAACAGCACCGATGCATAATGTGGCCACTTTAGCGTCAGTTTTAACTTCGAAGATCTTTTCAAGTAACGAGGGACCATACCCTTTATTAACTGTAATAGTTTTTTATTAAATTCGTCTCTTCATGAAGCTTGTCAGGTGACAAAGGCATAGAAACTGCACGATGAATGGCTGAATGAAAAAATGCTTTTTTATGTAAATGGGGATGCACTGAAGTAGCGGGCACAATATGATCTGTATTAGTGGCTTTTCGAAAAATACCGAAGGAAAGTGTTTCGTTGTCAACAGCAGTACTAGGTCCTGCCGCTGTGGCCGAGCGGTTCTAGGCGCTTCAGTCTGGAACCACGAGGCCGCTACGGTCGCAGATTCGAATCGTGCCTCGGGCATGGATGTGTGTGATGTCCTTCGGTTAGTTAGTTAGGTTTAAGTTAGGTTTAAGTAGTTCTAAGTTCTAGGGGACTGATGACCTCAGATGCTAAGTCCCATAGTACTTAGAGCCATTTGAATCATTTTTTAGGTCCAAGTAATGAAGCTGGTGATAGCTATTTTTTAATTCAAAAGTGAAGCTGATTTTTTCACGAAGACTGTTAAAAATTTCAAACAAATGTTCAATACCTTCCAGAGAATCTCTGCATATGACCAAAATGTCTTCTACGTACCGACAATACGACGAAATAGCCAGATCAGCAGCTGAAAAATTACTAAAGAATTTTTTTTCCAGAGAATTAATGAAAATATCGGCCAAGATGGCTGCCACTGGACTACCCATTGCTAGGCCGTCAGACGGATGGTGTAGTTTGCCATTGAAAAAAAAAATAGTTGTACTCTTAGCAAACGAATGAGGTCAGTGATTTGCTCATTAAGGCAAGCCCCCGGGTTCAGTCTGTATACCAGCCAGTTTACTTTCAGAATATGCTGATACGATAACTCCATACTTAGCTATCATATACAACCGCTCGCTCATCGAAAGTTTCCTACCTAAAGACTGGAAAGTTGCAGAGGTCATACCAATGCCCAAGAAAGGAAATAGGAGTAATCCGTTGAATTACAGACCCATATCACTAACGTCGATATGCAGTAGGTTTTTGGAACATATACTGTGATTGAACATTATGAATTGTGCCTCGAACAATACGATTTATTGTCAAGCACAGGTCCTGATAATATTGTTGTGAGACACAACTATCTCTTTATTCTCATGAAGTAAAGAGTGCTATCGATAGCAAATTCATTCAGATTCATTCCATGTTTTCAAATTTCCACAATACTTTTGACACCGTTCCTCCCAAGTGCCACCTAACCAAATTGCGTGCCTATGGAGTATCACCTGAGTTGTGAAACGGGATTCGTGAGTTCCTATCAGAAAGGTTCATAGTAATTGACGGAAAATCATTGAATGAAACAGAACTCATTTTTGGTTTTCCCAAGGAAATGCTATAAGCCCTCTGATGTTCTTGATCTACATAAATCACATGGGAGGCAATATGAGCATACTCTCAGACTGTTAGCAATTGAGGCTGTCATTTACCGTCTTGAGATGAGATGATCAAAACGAATTGCAAAATAATTTAGAAAAGCTTCTGCGTGGTGCGAAAAGTGGCAATTGACTTTAAATGCTGAAAAGTCTGAAACCATCCACATGAGAACTAAAGGGAATCAGCTGAATTAAGGTTACACGATAAATCACACAAATCTAAAGGCTGTAAATTCAATTAAATACTTAGAGATTACAATTACGAATAACTTAAACTGGAAAGATCACAGAACTAAGGTTGTGGGGAAAGCAAACCAAAGACTGTGATTTATTGGCTGAAGGCTTAAAAAGTTGAGCAGGTATACTAAAGGGACTGCTTACACCACGCTTATCCGCCATCGTCTGGAGTATTGCTGTTCGGGGTGGGAACCAGATGGCACTGACGGGGGACATCGGAAAAGTTCATAGAAGGGTAGCTTGCTTTTTATTATAACGAAATGAGTGAGAGAGTCCCATGGACATGATACTTGAGTTGGGGGTGGCCATTATTAATGCAATTCTTTTTAGTTGCGGCAGGCTCTTCTCATGACATATCAGTCACCAACGTTCTCCTCCAGTTGAGAAAATTTTCTGTTGGCGCCCGCTTCCATAGAGAGAAATGATCACCGTGATAAAATGACAGAAATGAGAGCTCAGAAAGCAAGATTAAAGTGCTCGCTTTTACCGGGCGCCATTCGATAGTGGAACGGTACAGAAATAGCTTGCAGATGTAGATGAGAGCTGCTCTGATGGTTTCCTACATCGTTTATCTACATCAGAAACGGTAGAGGGACCATAACAGTTCTTTGCGAAATGCCAGTTATTGCTTCCATTTTCCCATAAGCGGATTCGTTATATGCCACACATTCATCTCTTCAGTTGGCAATAACTTACTTATTTGTATACTTGCGCTATGTCTTCATGAAGTGAGGCAGCGTTACCCTGTTGGAAAACATCCCCTGGAATGCTGTTCGTGAATGGCAGCACATTACGTCGGATCACAAGAGTAGAGTAAAATTTTGCAGTCAGGGTGCGTGGGATAGCCGCAGGAGTGCTCCTGCTGTCATATGAAATCGCACTCCAGACGACAACTGCAGCTGTAGATCGAGTGTGTCTAGCACGCAGAAAGCTTGGTTGCAGGCCTTCAACGGGCCTCCTTCTAACCAACACACGGAAGTTACGGGCACCGAGGCAGAACCAGCTTCCATAACAAAACTCAACAGACCTCAAGCCTGCCCTCCAATGAGCTCTCGCTTGACACCACTGAAGTCGCAAATGGTGATGGTTTGGGGTCTGGCTCGGAGCTGTCTTTGAAGTAACAGTTCGTTATATCACTGTGGTGTCAACTGTTGCTCAAATTGGTGCTGCAGATGCAGTACGATGCGCTAGAACCATAGGCCGAACACGATGTTTTGCCCTCTCGGTGGTCCCACATAGCGACTGGTCTTCTTGCAACCGTACATTCTCGGGACCAGGACGGCCAGCAGTCATGACCAGTGGCTACATATCTGCTATGTCTTCCTGCAGTATCGTAAGAAGAAGATGCTGTTTCTCGCAGGCCTATTATTACACGACCTCGTTAAAACTCAGTGAGGCGTTCCTACTGGCTTCTAACATCAACTCATCCTGTCCAGTCTCACGACGGTACATGCGTGTATTTGAAGCAGACGTGAACTGCATCCTCATAGTGACGCTACTAACACCACTCTTACGTTGCTCGCGTGAAATTTAAACAGACATCATCTTTCAGATGTAGAAACACACCTACCAACTTTTGTTCATGTCGTTCAACTTCTTCCTGTTACTGCGATTTTTTTTTCCCGTCAACGTATTTGAACTACACTACTGGCCATTAAAATTGCTACACCACGAAGATGACGTGCAACAGACGCGAAATTTAACCGACAGGAAGAAGATGCTGTGATATGTGATTAGCTTTTCAGAGCAATCACACAAAGTTGGCGCTGGTGGCGACACCTACAACGTGCTGACATGAGGAAAGTTTCCAATCGATTTCTCATACACAAACAGAAGATAACCGGCGTTGCCTGGTGAAATTTTGTTGTGATGCCTTGTGTAAGGAGGAGAAATGCCTACCATCACGCTTCCGACTTTTATAAAGGTCGGATTGTAGCCTGTCGCGATTCCGGTTTATCGTATCGCATCATTGCTGCTCGCGTTGGTGAGATCCAATGGCTGTTAGCAGAATATGGAATCGGTGGTTTCAGGAGGGTAATAGGGAACGCCGTGCTGGATCCCAACGGTCTCGTATCACTAGCAGTCGAGATGACAGGCACCTTATCTGCATGGCTGTAACGGATCATGCAGCCACGTCTCGATCCCTGAGTCAACAGATGGGAACGTTTGCAAGACAACAACCATCTGCACGAACAGTTCGACGACGTTTGCAGCAGCACGGACTATAGTACAGAGAGCATGGCTGCGGTTACCCTTGACGCTGCATCACAGACAGAAGTGCCTGCGATGGTGTACTGAACGACGAACGTGGGTGCACGAACGTCATTTTTTCGGATGAATCCAGGTTCTGTTCACAGCATCATGATGGTCGCATCCGTGTTTGGTGACATCGCGGTGAACGCACATTGGAAGCTTGTATTCGTCATCGCCATACTGACGCATCAACCGGGGTAATGGTATGGGGTGCCATTGGTTACACGTCTCGGTCACCTCTTGTTCGCATTGACGGCACTTTGAACAGTATACGCTACATTTCAGATGTGTTACGGCCCGTGGCTCTACCCTTCATTCGATCCCTGCGAAACACTACATTTCAGCAGGATAATGCACGACCGCATGTTGCAGGTCCTGTACGGGCCTTTATGGATACAGAAAATATTCGACTACTGCTCTGGCCAGCACATTCTCCACATCTCTCACCAATTGAAAACTTGTGGTCAATGGTGGACGAGCAACTGGCTCGTCACAATACGCCAGTCACTGCTCTTGATGAACTGTGGTATCATGTTGAAGCTGCATGGGCAGCTGTACCTGTACACGCCATCCAAGCTCTGTTTGACTCAATGCCCAGGCGTATCAAGGCCGTTATTATGGCCAGAGGTGGTTGTTCTGGGTACTGATTTCTCAGGATCTATGCACCCAAACTGCGTGAAAATGTAATCACATGTCAGTTCTAGTATAATATATTTGTCCAATGAATACCTGTTTTAGCCGGCCGAAGTGGCCGTGCGGTTAAAGGCGCTGCAGTCTGGAACCGCAAGACCACTACGGTCGCAGGTTCGAATCCTGCCTCGGGCATGGATGTTTGTGATGTCCTTAGGTTAGTTAGGTTTAACTAGTTCTAAGTTCTAGGGGACTAATGACCTCAGCAGTTGAGTCCCATAGTGCTCAGAGCCATTTGAACCAATACCTGTTTTATTCTTACGCTGATCTCTTTGGATTTGGAAAGATAAGTTGATAAGTAAGTTATAGTTCCCAAGAGGCGGCTGAAAGTTGCTGAAATGAGTCCCAGCTTCCTACGAACGGTGCGCGAGGCAGGAACCCGCGGACGGCAGCGGCTGCGCCTTCTCGCCAAGGCCCGGCGCGTGACGCGCGGCGAGAGGCGGCGATGCAACATCACGCGCCGGCCGAGCAATTTATTCCAACACGGCGGAGGCTATGGGACGGAGTTAATAACGCGTGCCGCCGATCCCCGTGTGCCGTACCGGTGAGGGCACGGCTAATTGGCACGCACGTTTTTGTTCGCAGCGGCGAGTGCGCCGCACCGTTAGGCAAGCATCGATGGCGCATCTATCGCCGAAATGTCAGCTCTCTTGCGAAATACTTGGGAAGGTTAGTGAGAAAAGCTCGTCCGAAATTGATGAGTGGTCATTGCTTCCTGGGCGCTCGGTATAAACGTCGTCGAGCATGGAGGGAGATTACGACTTCTGTCTCGCGGATATTGCGCTTTCACTGCGGCTTCCATTAACATGTAATAATTTATTACCAACATTAAGCACCTGTTACGTACCAAGAAATTGTGCACCGTTGTTTCTGTGGTGTTGTTTGTATGAACGTAACTCTTTGTATGACACAAAAAATTTGAAATGTTCATCTGACGAGTTGAGAAATTATAATCTCCTCTGCATCATAAATACAACGAAAACACAAACAACGCTAAAAAAAGTCAAATACTTCGCCCATAAGTTCCCCTTACTTTAATGTATCTACCCTTTGGAGGTTCTTAGACTTTTTCCTTACAATCCTTAATAATAACATTAATGTTACTAAAATAGGTAGGACGTTTATTAATCCGTACTGTGTAATTTCTCCTTTTAGACGAGCTGAACACACCTCATATACACATTTATAAGCAAGCGTATTAACTGCTCAAAATTCACAAGGAAAAAAACGTAGAAACCAAGCAAATTAAAAGCACACATGAGCCTACAAAAATAACTTACTACCAGTTGAAAAATGTGGAAAAAACTATCAGTACTGCTGTTCTAATTCGGATACATTTCCGGGACAAATAAACCGCCTGGAAAAGTCTCAGCAGCCGTCAGGTTTACCCTCCATTACTATTAAAGGGAGCTGAATACAATAAAAACCATATTTCCAATAACAGCTTCATACTGCTTGCACAATCATGAATTCAGTGACCCTAATAACATGTGTATGAATTAAAATAGGTCGATTAAATTAGTCAATCAATTTATGCATTAAGATCAGTTTCCTCCAGCTAACTGAAACCACCGACGGTTCGCTGAGTAGAGGATTTCATATAATCCATTATGATTTAATATAATCCATTATGGAGTCGAGGTAGCAGTTGTCGTTATACTGGTTATCACTGTTAGCATTCAACTGCGATTCTTATACATGTATTTTAACAACGCGTTTCAAGAGACAATGCTCCCATCATCAGGTTGTAAAATCTATGTCATGACATACATTTTACAACCTGATGATGGGAGAATTGTCTCTTGAAACGCGTTGTTAAAATACATGTATAAGAATCGCGGTTGAATGCTAACAATTATAACCAGAGGATTTCATATTTCGACTAAAAATTGCTTTATAAAGTCCAAAAGCCAAAAGTTAGTAGCAAATAATATTTTGCGTTTTGGGCCCACGTACGAGATATGAAAACACGTATTTTCCCTCTGACCTTTCGTCAGTGTTCGGCAGTTAACTCAGTGAACATAAAATTCAAAAGGATTAGAAGCTATTCTTAAATGGCGAAAGGGACAATGTAGTACCTTGATCTTCCATTGTTCTTAAACACTGAGGGTACTAACGATATTCTAATATGATTCTGGCTAATACTTCATATGCAGCAGTAATATTTTATTAAATTATACTTTCATAAATTGGCGACTGAACGCACAAGTCAGGGCTTTGTGAAAACTCTTCTCGTTATTCGACTAATGAACGTTTCTGCTTATGCAGTCTACCATTTGGCACCTTTTTCCATTGCAGTCCTCACCGGTTCACATCATCCTTCACCTGGTCTCGCCATCTTGTTCGTGGTCCTCCAACTGAAGAATGGGACTGCCTGTAGTGGACTACGAAGTGCAGTGGGGGCTGCGTGTGTCTCGGGACCGCTACAGTAGCTGTGAAGGCCCTACAGGAACCTGATAACTGACGACCAACGAGGCCTGGGTAAAGCTACGATAGGCCAAGCAAGCCAGTAGCGGATAACTAATTCACTCTCAATACTCAAACGAACCGAGAACTCATCTCTGATATTTTCCGCGTCTCCGTAAAGAGGAAAGAAACTGAAAATCCATAGTGTAAAAATGCCAATCGCTGCCTTGCAAAAAACTGCTGAGAAAAAAGTACTTAAAGTAAATTGTAAGGAAAATTATCTGTCTTTTATCTACGCTGGAGGCATTAAAATGAAACTGAAGAATTACAATGCCCCCAACATAGGGCGAAATTATACTAATAACAGAATTTTGGCCGGCCGAAGTGGCCGAGCGGTTCTAGGCGCTACAGTCTGGAACCGCGCGACCGCTACGGTCGCAGGTTCGAATCCTGCCTCGGGCATGGATGTGTGTGATGTCCTTAGGTTAGTTAGGTTTAAGTAGTTCTAAGTTCTAGGGGACTAATGACCTCAGCAGTTAAGTCCCATAGTGCTCAGAGCCATTTGAACCATTTTTGAACAGAATTTTGAACAATTTTGAAATGAAAGTTTCATAAATAAACATTATTCGCATTGCTTTACAGAGATAGCGTACTGCTAAGCTGAACTGAGAAGGAATCTCTGTAAAAGTTTACTCACAACTTGCATTAAGTAACAAATGTTATATTCTTTCTTTTCACACAGTATGACCTACTGGTTCATATTTTTAATGTGTTTCAGTCAATGATAAGGATTTTACTGTATCTTTGATCGAAGATTAGAGAGTTTTTGGATAACAGTTCATATATACACAGAAATTTCATGAATACCTCCAAGGCAAGAAAAGTTAAATGGCACAAATATTTACATTGACGATGTCACTATCACTTTCTCATAGCTTTTACGGCACAGTAAATTAAATAATCAGTACTCCTTTTTAGTGTTACATTATTGATCATTGTTACAGAGCAATTATGAAATATAATTCGTTGAATACACTTCTATATACTTAACATTTGTGTGTAGTTATATTATCGGTGTAACACAGGGACGTAAGCAGTGAAGTTTTTCAGAACGACATACATGTACATATTCATTAATATTCAATTGCCCTAGAGTGCATGGTGGTTTGGAAATACAATCAGTTATTTCTGTCAGTATTGTTGTTGAAGTTTAGCATTATATTGGTATTATTTACATTTTTTTCATTTTTGTGATTGGATATTTGTCTCACAAGATTATCAGTCTTTGTTTTCTTATTTACAATATTTATTTTTGCCTTCTTGACGGCACCAGTAGTTGAGTTCTCAATTAACCTTATGTAAATTTCTTTACCCTAGCATTAGCCTGGTAGTTGTGGGGAAACCCTCTCCGTAAACCGTAAACCGAGCAGCGTCTGGCATTGTGGTATATTTTAAAAACGATGATGAGCCAAACTGTTTTGTGCTCAGACCGCATGAACTGACAAAACCTATATACTCATTCCCCTGCCTTTAGGATAATAGAGGTTTAACAATTAAGGAACATAATTTCTGAACATATTGTGTGGAGTCCTGGTCAAACGAATTTTATATAACTATCATCGGTTTCAATTAACAACAGTTTTAAAGTAAGCTCCTGATTTTTAATCCAATCACGACCTCCATGAAGTACAAAATCTGCCGAAAATTTCATCTTAAAGATAAGGGAATTCAGCATCCTTGAGGTCTTTACCCGCTAATACCAAAGCGATCTATTTATTACAGTTTCGTCCACTTGCGCTCCATATTATGCATGTTTGGTTGCTACCTGATACTTCCTGGTGACAATGAAGAGGATAACAGCGACACTGCGTGAGACCGCATGAACTGACAGAACGGATACATTCATTCCCCTGACTTTATAAAATATTTTTCGTTAATGGATAATAGAGTTCCTACAATTAAGAAACATAATCTCAGAATATATTGCTCGCTATGATCTAGTAGAATTGCTGAAAACTGCTTTGCATGTTTAGTAAGATCTTCTGTGTTGGTGCCCATTAGTATGCTGCCATAACAGCGTGGCCCTTCTGAAAGAGTCTAGCAACGTGCTACACGTTCCAGTACGTTGTTGATTAGTTTGTTATAATTAGCCTGGCTACATAGTTGTTTAGCAACGGAGACTAAAAAAGAAACAGATTTTTTCTTTTTTATTTGTGAAGAAAAGAAAGTGTTTAAATACAACAGATACTACAGGTGTAGCGAACATCACTTCAGAACCCGAGGAAGATATCCGAAAGCGTACAGGAACAACACAATTAGATGGAACTCGGCTTTACCAGCTTATTAAACCGCAACCAAGTACGTATTATATTCAAAACACTCATCTAAACCTGGAAAAAACTACAAACAGTATGAAATAGGTACTTCTGCTTCTCAGAAACTCGGAAATTAGGAAATATAAAATTATATTGCAAAAGCTTGGTTCCATCTACAGATTACAAACTTTCGTATGTCAAAGGAAATTTGACATTTCAGCTTCAGTATGCCGCAGAGTTTTAATGGTTCCGTGCTATTTTTTCAGCTGAATTCCCAGTGGACCATTATTTTCAGATTTTTTTGTTTGAATAAAGACAGTTTAATTTTAAATAAGTACCGCCCATGAAATTTATCTTTTTTACAAATTTTAAAAACATATCTAAAAGGCTGGATTATGGAGAATGAGATTTGGTAGAAGTAAAATTATGAAAGCAAGTTATGAATCGTACTTGGATAGCTCAGTCGGTAGACCACTTGCTCGTCAAAAGCAAAGGTCCTAAGTTCGAGTACTGCTCCGACAAACAATGATAGAATTTTCAGATAAGATCAGACTCTGCTGCAGAGTAAAAATACATTCTGGGGAAAATCCCTCAGGCTTTGGTTGAGCTGTATCTCCGCAACATCCTTTCTTCCAAGAGTGCTAATCCAAGACCAGTGTTTGCAAGGTAGATGAGCAACTGTCGGTAGTAAAGCTGTGAGGGCGGGTCGTGAGCCGTGCTTGGGTAGCTCAGTCGGCAGAGAACTTGCCTGTGAAAGGCAGAGGCCCCACATACCGATTCCCATCCGACACACAGTTTTAATCTGCCAGGAACTTTCATAGGTCAATGTGTCTCGATTAAATAATATTGTTTTATCTATATGTACATTTTAACTTTTTTCACCGAAGAGCGTCATATTTGTATCGCAGACTGTTGGATGAGTGCACTACTGGTTCAGGTCCAAAAGTCGATGACGTCAGCACTATTTTATTTGTGTTATAGGAATTGGACAGTTGTCAGCACCTATTTGTGTCAGCGTTCCAAGAATTACACACCAGTGTGTTGCAGTTCAGCGTTTCCCTCCCCCAATTTGCACTAAACTGACATTGTCATGCTCTCAGCCAATCGCAAGGGAAAGGGGGGGGGGGGAGGCAATGCTTTCAGGCAGTTTGCTCCTGGCCAACGGTAATCAAGTTACCCTCCCCATTTTACTATAAAAATCCAACTGTCTCTCATTCGAGCTCTGTAGGTCATAGTTAAAGGATCACCATGAAACACCATCAACAGAGAGCAGCCACTACCTTCAGCTTGAATAGAACGCGGACGAAGGCTGTTAGGTTTGAAAGTATTTGTCCATTATTTAATAATAGTAGTAATAATAATAATAATAATAATAATAATAATAACAATAATAAACCCCGTGGAGGCCAGGGAAAAAAATAGGCCTCCGGTATGTTCTGCCAGTCGTAAAAGGCGACGAAAAGAACAAACCACTAATAGGGCTAACCCCCCTTTTAGTATGATTACTTGGTTCAGGACAGAACTAAAGAAGCCTCGGATAAGTGCCGTCATGGTCGGGGACGACGCTTGAACCCTACGCCCGCCCACAATGGTAACGACACTGCTAGCCAACTGGAAAATGATTTAAATCCAAATAGAGATGTTTTGCAGGATATGCTTCCTGCAACCACCCTAGAAGGAAAACAAAGACAGAGGATGAGATGGTCAGATGAAGTTAATCGACACCTCATGTTCCGTTATTACCAAGCAACAAACCTAAGAACCAAAACAACTGGATACAGATCACAAGTATACACAACATTTATTACCAGATACCCAGAATTAAAATTGTTAGCAGAACAACGACTAGCTGATCAGATCCGTGTAATAATCAAAAATAACAGGATACCTCAGTCAGAATTAGAAAACATCAAACAACATGTACAACAAATACTGGAACAAAATAATGTGCAATCAGAAGAAGAAGAAAATACAGTAATGGACTCAAACATCCCAGAGCAAACAAACAAAGACCAACATGCATCAATTAAACACTCAGAGGAAAACGAAATCTTAAGACAGCCACCAGAACAAGCACAAATAGAACACGAAGTGACACACATGTTAGATATAGAAGAGAAATTTCAACTGACATATATAGAATACAAAGACACAAATACAGACATTAGACCATTCTTGCATAGACCGCCAAATAACCCACAAGTAGAAACAACAATAAAAACTATCAACACAATCATACACAACAAAATAAATGAAAACACAACTATGGAAGAGTTACAACTACTGGTTTATATAGGAGCACTCAGTACACTAAATATACATACTAGGCAGAGATCAGAACCAACCAACACACAGAAGAAACCCACAAAACCAGCATTGCAACACAGGCTACAGATCAGAATAGAAAAACTGAGAAAAGACATTGGACAGCTAACACAATTTATAAGAAATGAAATGTCAGAAAAAAAACGAAAAAGGTTAGGTAAAATCTCACAACAAGACGCGATAGAGGAATTAGATGAAAAGAAGCAGAAATTACAAGCATTGGCCAAACGACTTAGAAGATACAAAAAAAGTGAAAATAGAAGGAAACAAAACCAAACATTCAACACAAGCCAAAAGAAATTTTACCAGACAATAGATAACACACACATTAAAGTAGACAATCCACCAAGCATAACAGACATGGAACACTTCTGGAGCAACATATGGTCAAACCCGGTACAACATAACAGGCATGCACGGTGGATACAAGCAGAAACAGACACATACAAGATGATACCGCAGATGCATGAAGTGATAATTTTGCAACATGAAGTCACCCAAGCAATTAATTCTACTCACAATTGGAAAGCCCCTAAAAAGATAAAATAGCAAATTTCTGGCTAAAGAAGTTCACCTCAACACATTCACATCCAACTAAATTATTTAACAGTTACATTGCAGACCCATACACATTCCCCGATACACTTACACATGGAATAACTTATCTGAAACCTAAAGATCAAGCAGACACAGCAAACCCAGCTAAATATCGCCCCATAACATGCCTACCAACAATACACAAAATATTAACTTCAGTCATTACACAGAAATTAATGACACATACAACACAGAACAAAATTATAAATGAAGAACAAAAAAGCTGTTGCAAAGGAGCACGAGGATGTAAAGAGCAACTGATAATAGATGCAGAGGTGACATATCAAGCTAAAACTAAACAAAGGTCACTACACTACGCATACATTGATCACCAAAAAGCTTTTGATAGTTTACCCTACTCATGGTTACTACAAATATTGGAAATATACAAAGTAGATCCTAAATTGATACAGTTCCTAAACATAGTAATGAAAAATTGGAAAACCACACTTAATATACAAACAGATTCAAATAATATCACATCACAGCCAATACAGATTAAGCGTGGAATATACCAAGGAGACTCATTAAGTCCTTTCTGGTTCTGCCTTTCTCTGAACCCACTAGCCAACATGCTAAATAATATAAATTATGGATGCAATATTACTGGAACATACCAACACAAAATCACACATTTGCTATACATGGATGATCTAAAACTGCTGGCAGCAACAAATCAACAACTCAACCAATTACTAAAGATAACAGACGTATTCAGCAATGATATAAATATGGCTTTTGGAACAGACAAATGTAAGAAAAATAGCATAGTCAAGGGAAAATATTATCATTATTATTATTATTTTTATTATTCTTGATTGTTATAATTATTTTTTGATTGTTATAATTATCATTGTACTACTTTTATAATCTCTATTTTTTTTTCTTTAACATTAATACTGTATAACATGTTATATGTCCTAATTTTCTGTAGACACTGAAATTTGTTGAATCTGAGTATGCCTGGTTAGGTGTAAGAGAGGGCCTGAAGGCCCTAATCTTGCCAGGTAAAATAAATGCATAAATAAATAAATAAATAAATAAACAAGAAGATTACATATTGGATAACCACAGCGACTGCATAGAAGCGATGGAAAAAAACAGATGCCTATAAATATCTAGGATACAGACAAAAAATAGGAATAAATAATACAAATATTAAAGAAGTACTAAAAGAAAAATATAGACAAAGACTAACAAAAATACTGAAAACAGAATTGACAGCAAGAAACAAGACAAAAGCTATAAATACTTATGCTATACCAATATTGACCTACTCATTTGGAGTAGTGAAATGGAGTAACACAGACCTAGAAGCACTCAATACACTTACACGATCACAAACCCACAAATATAGAATACATCACATACATTCAGCAACAGAAAGATTCACATTAAGCAGAAAGGAAGGAGGAAGGGGATTTATCGACATACAAAACCTACATTATGGACAGGTAGACAATTTAAGAAAATTCTTTATAGAACGAGCAGAAACTAGCAAAATACACAAAGCAATCACTCATATAAATACATCGGCTACACCACTGCAATTTCATAACCACTTCTACAACCCTTTAGATCACATAACATCAACAGATACGAAGAAAGTAAATTGGAAAAAGAAAACACTACATGGCAAGCACCCGTATCATCTAACACAGCCACACATCGATCAAGATGCATCCAACACATGGCTAAGAAAAGGCAATATATACAGTGAGACAGAAGGATTCATGATTGCAATACAGGATCAAACAATAAACACCGGATATTACAGCAAGCATATTATTAGAGATCCCAATACCACAACAGATAAATGCAGACTTTGCAAACAAGAAATAGAAACAGTAGATCACATCACAAGCGGATGTACAATACTAGCAAATACAGAATACCCCAGAAGATATGACAATGTAGCAAAAATAATACATCAACAACTTGCCTTACAACATAAACGTATAAAACAACACGTTCCCACATACAAGTATGCACCACAAAATGTACTGGAGAATGATGAATACAAATTATACTGGAACAGAACCATTATAACAGATAAAACAACACCACATAACAAACCTGACATCATACTCACCAATAAAAAGAAGAAATTAACACAACTAATCGAAATATCCATACCCAATACAACAAATATACAAAAGAAAACAGGAGAAAAAATGGAAAAATACATCCAACTGGCTGAGGAAGTCAAGGACATGTGGCATCAGGATAAAGTTGACATTATACCAATTATACTATCAACTACATGAGTCATACCACACAATATCCACCAGTACATCAATGCAATACAGCTACATCTAAACTTATATATACAACTACAGAAATCCGTAATTATTGATACATGTTCAATCACCCGAAAGTTCCTAAATACAATATAACATATACCGTACAGTTAAAAGGAAGTCACGCTTGATCAAGGTCCGCGTCACTTTCCATTTTTGACCAGACATAACGTCTGAGGAAAGAAAGAAACAATAATAATAATAATGCTATTAATATACTCGGTTATAATTAAGTTTTCTTATTCATGTTTTTACAGCATTACGACACGCGCCTGATTCAGTACTAGCAGAACTACAGGAGTAGGACACGCAGGTGTTCAACATACTATTGTTTGCGTTTCTGCCACAGCAACAGTAGCCGTCCACATGTGGTCTTCCACATTTATTGGGCCTGCGATTCGACTACTCCGTACCGTCACAGCAGCTACTGTAGCTTCCTCAGTCAGCTGAACTCCATTTAAGTGCCAGAAAAATACTGCTATTCGTCAGTACATATAATTTAACTACCAGTGCGTCTACACGTGTGAATGTTGGTCTAGCACCAGACGCCGTCTTTGATGTAGTAGTTGAAGCAGATAACATTCAACGTGTTGGGACTCAAATGCAGTATTCATGCTAAGAATGGAACTACTTGTGCATCATGGAAGATTACACTTAGAGCAAGATAATGACTGAGCACTATCCATGCTAAACACCAACTGACCGGTTTTGGAGGAAGGTTTCGACTGGAGATAAGTATGGAGAAGCTATGCTAGAATTAAGTTCGGGGGATACGCGGATGTACAGAAAACATTCACGTGTTGTGCAGTTGAGTGATCTGTACTGTGCTTTAATAATTCCTACAGACAGAGCTGCTAGCGTTCATAGGTCAGAGTTGCATTCTATGACTTTGTGAAATATGTGTGAGAACAGCGTAAATATGAAGCAGTTAGAACAGTGTATACATGCCTGTTTTCATCCAGTGCCAAGTGTAAAAATGAAGATCCTGTAAGCATCTAGTTCATAGAAGCTGAATTCAAATACAGTGTACCCATATCTGTTGTTGTGCCAATAGGTTTGAATGTTAAACAAGCTGAATGTAAGGTATAAAGAAAGCAGTCACTCGCCAAATATTACAGAACTGAATGACTGTAACAATGTTTATATGTAAGTAAAACAAAATATTTCCTACAAAATTTTTCTCATTTCTTAACCCCCATCCCCATCCTCAGTATTCAAGTGTCTATAAGGTATATAGAGAAAGACGTAACCACCGAGGCGTAATGAGCAAGGTGTTTGACTCCTAAACAACAACCAACTTACTAAGCTGCTATGGTTACTCATACTACGATCCTTAAGAAAGAAATAATAATTTATGAAAAAAGAAATTAATATTTCTTCCTCCTTTTTTATCCAACACAGTGCAGTTCAGTAGGAGGAGAACCGTCAATCTGGCATCCAACTTTCACGTGATAAGGTTCATAGCAGGGCTCACACTTAGAAAGAAACCCATCTCTCTTAAACACTTGAGACAGACAGTTAAATCTGTGTGAAATACCACATAACAAACGATTATGTTCTATATGAAACATATAACAGCCAACGGCCTTTAAACTATGATGTCTTTCTGTAAATTTTGCTGTAAATGTCAAAAAGCACTTCAAGCAGTTTTTTAGCCACTCATAGATGTAATAAGCAGTAATTAGTTCCTTCTCGTCAGAACCATAATCCTCTAGCTGAAGCATCATAACGTCTTTGGAAATAATTAGTTTCAGGGCATCTAGGGTGTCTGGGCTAAGCAGGTTTCTTGAATACAACAAAGTTGTGAAGCCACTGTTTTCCCTTAAGAGTGAGTTAATACCTGTATTCAAAGCACGAACACATACGTCAGTAATCATAACTTTCAGTAAACACCTACTACCATTAAACAAGTATCCGATGAAAATTGACACCCTCCATTTATTGAGTTTAGCCACAAGGATTGCAATCTTGTTCACTTCTGTACTAGCGGCAATGACGAACTGACTACAGAGCTCAGATAATTTATTCTTTTATACTGAAAATCAAACAGGAACATATTATTTTTTAAAAGTTGCGTACACCGCTGATAAAGAAAGCTATATATTAACAGCTGTCGATAAAACATTCACCTAGTTGCGGGAGAGTTCTCAAAGGTATAGCAACACTCCCCACAGCAAAATACCTACCGTGTACGTATTAGCACTGAAGCAGATGAATGAAAAAGTAATCGGAAGGAATCTTAACTAATAATTTTTTCTTTTTTCTTACAGGTGTGGTAAAATCATCGCAGCAGAATCCGCCTGAAGTGCAAATAATGCTATTTAACATCATATTCAGTTTAAACAAGACCATCTGTAAAATTATCAGCATTAGAACGTCAGATGGTGAGTTCAACACGCTGGTGGTATTCAAAAATCCTCGATGTACTCATGTCGAATTAATATTGTGCCTGAATGAGTGAGTTCGCCTATGTAATGCTTCAACGCAGATTTCTGTTTTATGCTCCCTATCCCACAATGATACTAGTTGATCATACGATCACAGTATGGGACATCCCGTGAAGAGCTGGATTACGTAATGAGAGACAGTTCACTAATCTACAGGAGCACACTTTTAAAAATCTAGTATATACAGGCTACGCAATTCAGCATGCCCTACATCATAGGTCTCCGAACTACGACCCGCGACATCAGTTCATCTGGCCCGCCGACAGTACTTGAGTTTGCTTGACAAAACGTATTTAACACGAGACGTACCTGCCTTGCTGCTGGTGTTACTAGGACTACGTGCAGGTGTTAAACCTGACATTGGGTCCTCTGCAGCCGACCGCGTGAGTGGTGAGCCACTCAGACTCCCTTCGGAACGTGGCCACTTGTCCGAGCATCTTCGTTCCTACATCAGCAAGGCAAGAGTTCCACCTCTAAATTTCAGTTGTCGTCGACAGCCGACATATGGACGGGGAAATCTTTGCACATATAAATCTATGGGCGTATTCTCCGATCATGTTGCGTACGGACTATGTCAAATCCCGTTTTATCCCGTATGAAACTCTCATGGCGATATGCGCTGAATCACTGTCAGTTCCAGGCTTTTCTTGACGAAGAATTCTGTGACTTACTTTGTCGTACAGTAAAGAGACGTCACAGCTGCGGTAAAGTCCTGTTAGGTTTTTACAAGCTCCGAAACGAAATAGATGTTTTTCTCGCTGAAAAACAAAGGTGATCCACTACTGTCAGATCCCGGCTGGCTCTTAAAATCATCATTTTTGGTAGACATCACATCCCGGCTGAATGAAATGAACTTGAAACTTCAGGGAAAGGATAACCTCGTATACCCTACCGAATCATGAAAGCTTTCGGAGAAGCAACCATTGTTTGAAGCACAACTACAAGGAGAAAACTTTCCTCATTTACGTTTCAAAGAGTTTTATGCTACAATCCTTGAAGATGTCAACCTTGACTTTCCAACAAAAGTTATTCATGAAATGAAGAAGATTATCAGATCTTCACAACATTGAGAGTGACGATCTTTTATTCCAGATACGTTTGATTGTAAGTTTCATGCTGTGGAAGTTGATCTACAGTCAGAGACCATAGATTTGCAAACAAACGTCTTGTTGAAAGAGGAGCACAGAGAAAGAAAACTTGTTGAATTTTACGGCTGCTTATCTGATACTGAATTTTCCGGAAGTGAAGAAATTTGCCGCCGGCATTACATCAGTGTTTAGAACAACTTATCTCGGTAAGAAACCATTTATAGCAACGAAATATCTGAAGCCAGCATATCCAGTGAGATTTGTTAATGTGCATTTGAAACCAACTGCCTTGATTGAATGCAGCAATATCAAAGTAAACGATATCTAGAAAGCCCAACGTTAGTTTCACAAAAATCACCAACGTTTTTTGCTGCTTTCTTTGTGATATTCTCTCGTGGTTGTGCGGTTGCGTTCTCGCTTCCCACGCCCGGGTTCCCGGGTTCGATTCCCGGCGGGGTCAGGGATTTTCTCTGCCTCGTGATGGCTGGGTGTTGTGTGCTGTCCTTAGGTTAGTTAGGTTTAAGTAGTTCGAAGTTCTAGGGGACTGATGACCATAGATGTTAAGTCCCATAGTGCTCAGAGCCATTTGAACCATTTTTTTTTTGTGATATTCGAATACGTGCACACTAGATGTGTACGTATCTTCCTGCTAACTTCGCCTTTGTTGATAACATTTTTAATAAATAAATATGCTGGTTGTCCTTGTTTACCCGCCAGGTTAGCCGAGAGAGCGCTAATGCGCTGCTTCCTGGACTCGGGTAGCAGCGCCGGCCTTGGTTCGAATCCGCCCAGCGGATTACCGTCGGCGGCCGGTGTGTCGGGCAGCCTGGATGTGATTTTTACGTGGTTTTCCACATCCTGCTAGGTGAATACCTGGCTGGTCCCCACGTTCCGCCTCAGTTACACGACTCGCAGATATCTGAACATGTTCGCGCTATTCCATGGATTACACTAGACGCAGACAGCTGGGAAACGCTCATTCCGTCCTGGGGGGTACGGGGTGGCGGCAGGAAGGGCACCCGGCCACCCCTTAAAACAAACCTTGCCAAATCCATTCCTAACTGTGCCGACCCTGCGAATCCGCGGGACAACGCACCAGCAAAAGAAAGAAAGAAAGATGCTGGTTGTCCTTGTTTCTGTAAGAATTACGTATCACTCACCCACAAGTAACACAGAATGTTGAACTAAGTTTTCGTCGTTTTTCCGAGGACTTTCATTTTGGGTTTTAAATACAGTACAGAACGATGATGCGGCCCGCGTTCCTCATTTTGTCAGTTATTGTGCACACTGTAAGAAAGTTTAGTGACCAAGACTGTTGACAAAGCTGGCGACCATATGTCTATTAATTCTACTTGAGAGTGTCGAACATTCTGTTTTCGATGGTGCACTATACTCTTCATCTGTCAAACGAAATGACTGCTCAGCTTTACAGTTCATGTAATGCATCGATAAAAGTAGAAATGTTTGAATCACCTGTTCCAGATGCAGACACAGAACAATGATCTTATTTAAGCATCTTCTATTTGATGCTATATATATATGAGAATATACATTGAACCGCCAAAGAAACTGGCATAGGCATGCGTATTCAAATACAAAGATATGTAAACAGGCGCTGCGGTGGGCAAAGTCTATAAAAGACAAGAAGTGTCTGGCGCAGTTGTTAGATCGGTTACTGCTGCTACAAGGTTTAAGTGAGTTTGAACGTGGTGTTAAAGTCGGCGCACGATTGATGAGACCCAGCATCTCCGAGGTAGCGATGAAGTGGGGATTTTCCCCTACGACCATTTCACAAGTATACCGTGAATATCAGGCATCCGATAAAACATCAAATCTCCGATACCGCTGAGGCCGGAAAAAGGTCCTGCAAGAACGGGACCAACGACGACTCAAGAGACCCGTTCAACGTGACAGAAGCGCATTCCTTCCACAAATTGCTGCAGATTTCAGTGCTAGGCCACCAATAGGTGTCAGCGTGTGAACCATTCAACGAAACACCATCGGTATGGTTTTTCGGAGCCGAAGGCCCACTGGTGTACCCTTGATGACTGCACGACACTAAACTTTACGTCTCGCCTGGGCCTGTCAACACCGACATTGGACTATTCATGATTGGAAACCTGTTGCCTGGTCGGACGAATCTCGTTTCAAATTGTATCGAGCGGATGGACATGTACGGGTATTGAGACAACGTCTTGAATCCATTGACCCTAGTCAGTAGGAGATTGTTCAAGCTGGTGGAGGCTCTCCAGTGGTGTGAGGTGTGTGTAGTTGGATTGATATGGGACCCATGATACGTCTAGATACGTGTGTGACAGGTGACACGTACGTAAGCATTCTGTCTGATCATCTGCATCCATTCATGTCCATTGAGCATTCAGACGGAATTGGGCAATTCCATCTGGACAGTGCGACACCCCACACGTCCAGAGTGGCTCTAGGAACACTCTTCTGAGTTTAAACATTTCCGCTGCCCACCAAACTCCCCAGGAATGAACATTATTGGGCATATCTGGGATGCCTTGCAACATGCTGCTCAGCAGAGATCTCCACCCCCTCGTACTCTTACGGATTTATGGACAGCCATGTAGGATTCATGGTGTCAACTCCCTCCAGCACTACTAAGATATTAGTCTAGTCCATGCAATGTCGTTCTGCGGCACAGCTGCGTGCTCGCAGGGGCTCTTCACGATAATAGGCAGGTGTACCAGTTTCTTTGGCTCTTCAGTATAAATCATAATGGAGACCTTACCATACGCTCCAGCATCTTATCCCTTCTCCTGATTCGGCAAGAATTTCCTGTGCAATGTTCGAAACACTGGCTCCGTGCACAACCGTTGCGTAAATATTCATGATTTGGTGCATAACAGGACACGCAAACTGTTGTGGGTTGGCAGGAGAGCCAACACCGGTTTTGAGAGGAAGCCGAAAGGCACGCGTTTTAGCTCACGCAGGCTGGCGTGAGGTCTGGAACAGGTCAAGGAAATTAGACTTTAGCAAAAAACGTATGTAGCTGCTGGAATACTTAACTTTAATCCATAAATGGTGAACATCGCTCTTGACGGTACATGTTTTACAGCATCAATAGTAACTGGTAATGGCGCCTTGCTAGGTCGTAGCAAATGACGTAGCTGAAGGCTATGCTAACTATCGTCTCGGCAAATGAGAGCGTAATTTGTCAGTGAACCATCGCTAACAAAGTCGGTTGTACCACTGGGGCGAGTGCTAGGAAGTCTCTCCAGACCTGCCGTATGGCGGCGCTCGGTCTGCAATCACTGATAGTGGCGACACGCGGGTCCGACGTATACTAACGGACCGCGGCCGATTTAAAGGTTACCACCTAGCAAGTGTGGTGTCTGGCGGTGACACCGCACAAACCTCGGACAGTGGAGCAGCGTGACACCAGTGTTAGGAAGCGCATCAGTAGAGGCAGTCGTGGTATTCTTGATAAGCTGACACTTGAACTGCATTGGATACAATTACCGTGGACCTGGAACGAACCTGACACCTGAACCTGAACGATTCGTGGTGATAAATGAATTACTGAACCCCAGAACGCCTGCAAGTAGCACGATATCGCTTATGCTGAAAATAATGATTACCACCTGCAGATCGAATTTGAACCGATGACGCCCAGCAAATATGCCGAAGAAAGGACACAGGAATATGGCAATGTGTTGTAGCATTCGCAGTTGCTAAAGCTCTTTCTGCCAAACTTAAATTGCACATTGGGATAAATGTCCAAGAAATGATGAACACAGTTCATTTTACGATAAAGAAGCAGAAGAGAAAACCTGTGGGATATTTAAAAAATTGCGTCTACTCAGAGGCGTAGCACCTCAAAGTGCGATGAAACAGGAAGGAATAAGAAGGCGTTTAGAATGCCTATGGTTACACCATTATCCAAGCCAGCTAGTGGAATCATTCCATTTCTAATTCCTGCCATTGTGGGGCTATCAGCAAACAGATCATTAACAGAAGGAGCAATTGTTATAGCTTGAACTGTAAAGAATGTACAAAATGCACAGAAGCAGCTACAGGATGCTAAAAGGTAGAATAAAATAGATGAAGATCTACCTTTTGGTAAAGGACTATATTCAAAAAAATGGTTCAAATGGCTCTGAGCACTATGCGACTTAACCTCAGAGGTCATTAGTCCCCTAGAACTTAGAACTACTTAAACCTAACTAACCTAAGGACATCACACACATCCATGCCCGAGGCAGGATTCGAACCTGCGACCGTAGCGGTCGCGCGGTTCCAGACTGTAGCGCCTAGCAACGCTCGGCCACCCTGGCCGGCGACTATATTCAAAGCCACACAGGAAATGGCTGGGGCAGTTAAGAACAAATTCCTTAGTGTTTCTATTGGGCAGACCACTTACAAATACAGATTTGCTTAAATTAGTTCGAATACTCAAAATCCCAAGACTTTGTTGACTGTTTATGAGGAATATGTTGCCAAAGATGATGTAGAATTCTAAAGATGTGGGATTGTCACTTTAGACGTTACAGGAGGATGCGGAACTCGCTAGGCTGCAAATGTTAAAAAAAAAAAAAAAATCAGAAATACTATCTACTACTTCATCTCATTCAGGGACGTATGTCATAAACCTCTCTCCTCTTACATCAATCTTACAATGTCAGGTACAAATGTAGAGGTAATGCACCACACGTGCATTCTTTCATAATTATGCCACAGAATGCAACCGTCATTGACGTGATACAGGGATTTTAATTATGGCTGTAGACAGTTAGTGTTTAAGTATATTGTATTCATTGCATTATTCAAGTTGGACTAGTAATACTGAGATCTCAATTGTCACTTCACTCAAACCATTTATTGAAATATGGTGTGCAAAGGATTGATGAACTACACTGTTGGCCATTAAAATTGCTACGCCACGAAGATGACGTGCTACAGACGCGAAATTTAACCGACAGGAAGAAGATGCTGTGATATGCAAATGATTAGCTTTTCAGAGCATTCACACAAGGTTGGCGCCAGTGACAACACCTACAACGTGCTGACATGAGGAAAGTTTCCAACCGATTTCTCACACACAAACAGCAGTTGACTGGCGTTGCCTGGTGAAACGTTGTTGTGATGCCTCGTGTAAGGAAGAGAAATGCGTACCATCACGTTTCCGACTTAGATAAAGGTCGGATTGTAACCTATCGCGATTGCGGTTTATCGTGTCGCGACATTGCTGCTCGAGTTGGTCGAGATCCAACGACTGTTAGCAGAATATGGAACCGGTGGGTTCAGGAGGGTAACACGGAACGCCGTGCTGGATCCCAACGGCCTCGTATCACCAGCAGTCGAGATGACTGGCATCTTATCCGCATGTCTGTAACGGATCGTGCAGCCACGTCTCGATCCCTGAGTACAGATGGGGACGTTTGCAAGTCAACAACCATCTGCACGAACAGTTTGACGATGTTTGCAACAGCATGCACTATCAGCTCGGAGATTATGGCTGCGGTTACCCTTGACGCTGCATCACAGACAGGAGTGCCTGCGATGGTGTACTCGACGACGAATCTGGGTGCACGAATAGCAAAACGTCATTTTTTCGGATGAATCAGGGTTCTGTTTACAGCATCATGATGGTCGCATCCGTGTCTGGCGACATCGCGGTGAACGGACATTGGAAGCATGTATTCGTCTTCGCCATACTGGCGTCTCACCCGGCGTGTTGGTATGGGGTGCCACTGGTTACACGTCTCGGTCACCTCTTGTTCGCATTGACGGCACTTTGAACAGTGGACGTTACATTTCAGATGTGTTACGACCCATGGCTCTACCCTTCATTTGTTACCTGCGAAACCCTACATTTCAGCAGGATAATGCACGACCGCATGTTGCAGGTCCTGTACGGGCCTTTCTGAATACAGAAAATGTTCGGCTGCTGCCCTGGCCAGCACATTCTCCAGATCTCTCACCAATTGAAAACGTCTGGTCACTGGTGGCCAAGCAACTGGCTCGTCACAATACGCCAGTCACTACTCTTGATGAACTGTGGTGTCGTGTTGAAGCTGCATGGGCAGCTGTACCTGTACACGCCATCCAAGCTCTGTTTGACTCAACGCCCAGGCGTATCAAGGCCGTTATTACGGCCGAGGTGGTTGTTCTGAGTAGTTGTTCTAGGTACTGATTTCTCAGGATCTATGCACCCAAATTGCGTGAAAATGTAATCACATGTCAGTTCTAGTATAATATATTTGTCCAGTGAATACCTGTTTATCATCTGCATTTCTTCTTGGTTCAGCAATTTTAATGGCCAGTAGTGTAAGTAAACGCAGCTGCAGCGCCACTGGCACAGGAAAGCTTCGACCGCAGCATAGCCTGGCAGCAGCAGCAGCGGTCGTGGCAGGCTTTAGAGAATACCACATTCGTCTGTCCGCGCCCACTCGCGGCCACTCTCCGTCGCCCCTGCAAACAGGTGATTCTTTACTATTCCGACGGTCGCCTATAAATCGCGAGGAAAACGATTTATAAAGACTAGATTTTAAATTCTAATTTTATGACGACATTAGGGCCCGAGAATCACAGCGCTAGCCGTGGCGACGACGTTACCGCTAACATGTTGCCGTCAAAGATAAACACGGACGGGCGCGCGCAGGTGCAGACACGATCTGCTTCCAGGAGAGAGAGGAACGGAGGTCGCAATCCGCGGGAAGAATGGCCGAGAAGGCCGCTCGGGCGGCCGCGATTGTTTTCGCGTGCCGTAATGGTCGCCGCGGACTCGGACGGCTCGCACGCTGTGCATAAAACGGCGGCCAATGGCGCAGTCGGGAGGCGACGCCGCGGCTTTTTAATTGTGGCAGCCGCGCCGCTCGGCTACGCGCCGACTAATACATATTTAACTGCGCGGCTGCCGCCCGCAGCCAGCTATCGCGTATCCCGTCGGCGCTGGCAAAACTGTTTTACCATAAAAGCTGCGCCGGCGTCTGCCCTCGCTCGAGAATAAGTTAACGGGTCGGGGAGGCGGAGGTCGGCGACGCCGCCGGCTTCGCTGACGGAGGAGAGGCGCCTGCTGCTGCTAATTACGACTCATTACGTGCGCAGTGCGGCGCGGCCCGCCTACCCGCGCGATGCCTTTACTGTGGCGCTAATCTGTTTACGGGCAGGCCTCGGGGTGCAGCCAGCGCCGCAGCTGGTGTTTATTGACTGGCGGCCGGCTTCTCCCGTTTGCAGATGCGCCTGCCTCATTTCCATTCGCGGGCAGCGTAACCTAGCGGTGCGCGTCTATTTGTATGCAGGCGACGCGCGCGTACATCAGCGGCGCCATTGTGGCAACAGACGCCCGCGTCGCACCGAGTCGCGCCGGGTCGCGTTGCGACGGCAGCGGTCGCGACCGCCGGGCGCCGCAGCGTCTTTCACCGCCCTTCCAGAACAGTCGGCGATCTGCACTGCGGCTTTTCGCGGATGATGCTGTAGTATACAGAGAAGTTGCAGCATTAGAAAATTGTAGCGGAATGCAGGAATATCTGCAGCGGATAGGCACTTGGTGCAGGGACTGGCAACTGACCCTTAACATAGACAAATGTTATGTGCTGCGAATACATAGAAAGAAGGCTCCTTTATTGTATGATTATTGAAAGGTGGCTACACTGAGTCACAGCACCAGAGATTGCGCCAAAGATTATTATTCCGCCGCCTCCACTGGGCAGTTGTAGTTCAGAAGTTGCCGTGGGAAGTGCTTGTTGAGAGGATGTCGAGAGCAGTACTAGTTGAGAGCATGTCGTGTGCAGTTGTTCTTCTGCTGGCCGAGAGAGTTGATGCTGTTCGGTTGGTGTAATGTATATATGGAAGATGTTGCAATGACCACAGTGTATTTTTCGTCAATATATATGGAGGTAACAAAAGAGTTTTTATTTCAAATTTTCTAAATAACAATGTCTCTTGGTCACAGGTTCAGTCAACAAAGCGTCTGGCTCGTGTTCATGTATTAGACTGTAATTCTGGTTTCTATGTGCAATTATAGTATTTCTGGTTTTTTAATTACTTCATTGTAAATGGTGTTTAAAATATCTTGTCGTATTGAGGAAGAACCGTGCCAGATACGTGTACGTAGAATCACACTTCCACACACAGAACAGTTACACTTGTGCTTTGTTGTTTCGTAACTTTTATAGTTGCTGGTGACTTAATTAATCAATTGTGTTAACGGAAATTTCCTTTCATTCTTTATTGTTATTTTATGCAGTCAGATTGCGTGTTAATACTACTCAGGGCCAACCGGTTACGAAACTTCGTAACCGGACTCACAGCTACTAAAATATTTGCATTTTTATATAATTAAGCCCCCATGCATTATATGATAGCGGAACAAACACTGGTAGCAGTTACTTCTGTAAAATATCTTGCAGTATGCGTATGGAACAATTTGAAATGGAATGATCATATAAAATTAATTTATGGTAAGGCGGGGCCAGGTTGAGATTCATTGGGAGAGTCCTTAGAAAATGTAGTCCATCAACAAAGGAGGTGGCTTACAAAACACTCGTTCGACCTATACTTGAGTATTGCTCATCAGTGTGGGATCCGTACCAGGTCGGGTTGACGGAGGAGATAGAGAAGATCCAAAGAAGAGCGGCGCGTTTCGTCACAGGGTTATTTACACTCCTGGAAATGGAAAAAAGAACACATTGACACCGGTGTGTCAGACCCACCATACTTGCTCCGGACACTGCGAGAGGGCTGTACAAGCAATGATCACACGCACGGCACAGCGGACACACCAGGAACCGCGGTGTTGGCCGTCGAATGGCGCTAGCTGCGCAGCATTTGTGCACCGCCGCCGTCAGTGTCAGCCAGTTTGCCGTGGCATACGGAGCTCCATCGCAGTCTTTAACACTGGTAGCATGCCGCGACAGCGTGGACGTGAACCGTATGTGCAGTTGACGGACTTTGAGCGAGGGCGTATAGTGGGCATGCGGGAGACCGGGTGGACGTACCGCCGAATTGCTCAACACGTGGGGCGTGAGGTCTCCACAGTACATCGATGTTGTCGCCAGTGGTCGGCGGAAGGTGCACGTGCCCGTCGACCTGGGACCGGACCGCAGCGACGCACGGATGCACGCCAAGACCGTAGGATCCTACGCAGTGCCGTAGGGGACCGCACCGCCACTTCCCAGCAAATTAGCGACACTGTTGCTCCTGGGGTATCGGCGAGGACCATTCGCAACCGTCTCCATGAAGCTGGGCTACGGTCCCGCACACCGTTAGGCCGTCTTCCGCTCACGCCCCAACATCGTGCAGCCCGCCTCCAGTGGTGTCGCGACAGGCGTGAATGGAGGGACGAATGGAGACGTGTCGTCTTCAGCGATGAGAGTAGCTTCTGCCTTGGTGCCAATGATGGTCGTATGCGTGTTTGGCGCTGTGCAGGTGAGCGCCACAATCAGGACTGCATACGACCGAGGCACACAGGGCCAACACCCGGCATCATGGTGTGGGGAGCGATCTCCTACACTGGCCGCACACCACTGGTGATCGTCGAGGGGACACTGAATAGTGCACGGTACATCCAAACCGTCATCGAACCCATCGTTCTACCATTCCTAGACCGGCAAGGGAACTTGCTGTTCCAACAGGACAATGCACGTCCGCATGTATCCTGTGCCACCCAACGTGCTCTAGAAGGTGTAAGTCAACTACCCTGGCCAGCAAGATCTCCGGATCTGTCCCCCATTGAGCATGTTTGGGACTGGATGAAGCGTCGTCTCACGCGGTCTGCACGTCCAGCACGAACGCTGGTCCAACTGAGGCGCCAGGTGGAAATGGCATGGCAAGCCGTTCCACAGGACTACATCCAGCATCTCTACGATCGTCTCCATGGGAGAATAGCAGCCTGCATTGCTGCGAAAGGTGGATATACACTGTACTAGTGCCGACATTGTGCATGCTCTGTTGCCTGTGTCTATGTGCCTGTGGTTCTGTCAGTGTGATCATGTGATGTATCTGACCCCAGGAATGTGTCAATAAAGTTTCCCCTTCCTGGGACAATGAATTCACGGTGTTCTTATTTCAATTTCCAGGAGTGTAGTAACCGTGATAGCGTTACGGAGATGTTTAGCAAACTCAAGTGGCAGACTCTGCAAGAGAGGCGCTCTGCATCGCGGTGTAGCTTGCTGTCCAGTTTTCGAGAGGGTGCGTTTCTGGATGAGGTATTGAATATATTGCTTCCCCTTACTTACACCTCCCGAGGAGATCACGAATGTAAAATTAGAGAGATTCGAGCGCGCACGGAGGCTTTCCGGCAGTCGTTCTTCCCGCGAACCGTACGCGACTGGAACAGGAAACGGAGGTAATGACAGTGGCACGTAAAGTGCCCTCCGCCACACACCGTTCGGTGGCTTGCGGAGTATAAATGTAGATGTAGAGGTAGAAGTGAAGCGCCGAAATCAACAGCGCAGCAATCTGGTGTTGCCTGGGCACAAAACAACTCGGCCGGTATTTGCGCAGACTTCAAGCGTGTCGAGTCATGGACGAAGATTGCATTGTTGGCGATTCCAAGCGACAGTTGCAACAAGCGCAAGCGCAGTGCTCTCCGCTTGGAGAAAGCGTACATCCCGCAAATTATGTCTCTCGCTTACTTATGCACAGTTTGTCACTTACCACCAATACCGTGGGAGAAGAAGCTGAGGAGAACAGTCACTGTATTCTAGTGGTACAGTCTGCTTTCGGCTGCGGTGGGGCGAGGACGTCCGCTGCACCCCGCCGTGCGCGACCGTGAGCGCTTGCTCGTGTTTACCTTCTCGCGGCGCGAGTTGTGTTTGTTCCAAGTTCAGTGCGACTATGGCACACACATGGTGCCACGATACGATCAAAATTACTTTCCAACCAGATCATGCGCGTCCTCGAGCCTATGAAATAGAATAGTTCATACGCGACAATCTACGTTTAGATCCGGCGACTGTCATCGGATTATATTTTTCTATAACGGCGAGCGTGGTTTATGTTAAAATGACCAGTGCAGAGGTCTGCGCGACAGTGGTATCTAAATACTCGAACTCACTCAGATTCAAACATTCTGACGGGCATATCGGTGTAGTGATGGTGGATCATGCAGGCATTGGCCTAAGGACTGTAAGGGTTTTTGAGCTCCCCTTCGAGGTCCCAGAGGAAGTTGTCAAGGACGCCTTCCGACCATATGGCAATGTTATCAGCCACGTTGCAGAAAAGTGGCAAACTTTCTCGACGTATAAGGTCTACAATGGTGTGCGCCAAATTAAACTTGAGCTCAAGAAACATGTGGCGTCCTATTTGAACATCGGTGGCTATCGTTCAATCTCAATGTACGACGGTCAACCGCGTACCTTTTCCGGATGCGGGCAGGAAGGCCATGTTCGATCGAGCTGCTTACAACGTAGAATTACGCAGATACCAGTGGGAGACTCCGTTTCCACGACGGGGACTACAATCCTGCCCCTCACGTACGCTCAGACGACGATGCACACCATAGATGAGGACGAAACGGGCGATAGGACACATCCATTGACGTCAGAAGTACCAAGGGAGGAAGAGGAAGGACCCCCGATGACAACCCATATGTCGCCCCGTCCACAGCAACAACAGCAGCAACGGTCCCATGGAATCCAGACGCAACATAACATTCAGAACGCGGTGGACGTGGACGCGAACACTGTCCCGACCGCGGCTTTCCAAGGGGGAGGTGATACGACGCCGGATTGCCCCCCACATTCGGATACGGATGTCCACGTTCGAAAGCAACGTTCGCCTCAACGACGCAAGCGACGTCGGTGGACCCCTTCTGACGATTGCCTCCTACACACGGCCGGTCAAGAAGGTGACATCTCATCAGACGGCATGGATGCTGCGCCTGCCGAAGATCTAAGCGGTGTAGACGGTTCACTTGCTCATACTACGAGTGCCCAGTTACTTCATGCACCACAGATGCAGCAGGTCGCGTCGATGAATGGCGCTCCGTCTACCTCTACCAAAGACGACGTGCGTGAGAGAGATTTAGCTGCCGATCAGCTACACAGCATCGTGTTGCACCCACTGTGGTCGGACGATGTTGAGGATCTTCCTGGAGAGGGCACGGGTGACAAGGGAGGGGGTGGCATTGGGGACGCCCCTCCTAGCGTCAAAGACTCATAATTTGTAACGGATTTGGTGGGTCCGGCATCTCTTGCGGTTATCTTCGATTGCCATGGCGTCTAACCTACGTGAAGAGGCTAGGCAGCACACCTTTCGCCTTGCCACAATCAATATCAACGCGATAAGGGCACCACACAAACTGACAATGCTACAACGCATGCTTGATGCAGCGGACATCGACGTGGCCCTCTTACAGGAAGTATGTGTCGCTAGTTTCCCTGACTTCTACGGATATACAGCCCACATCTCCCACGCCTCTTCTACCGATTGTGGTGTGGCTGTCCTGCTACGGGACGGCTTGGCGGCTACGGACGTACTGTACTTACCGAGTGCAAGAGCCATGGCAGTAACTGTCATCGGTGTCCGATTCATCAATGTATATGCTCCTTCAGGATCAGGGAGACGGAGAGATCGGGCCCGCCTTTTTTCGAAAGATATTACGCGTCTATTTATGGGCCGCATAGACGATATGGTGATCGGAGGAGATTTTAACTGTACATTATCTCCGTCTGATCAGTAGCCACATCACGCCCCTTGTGTGGAATTGGAAATGTTAGTGTGTCACCTCCACCTGATCGACACGTGGCGCCACATCCATGGCCCAGCTCCTGGTTACACCCATTATACAAGTCATTCATCAAGTCGGTTAGACAGGATTTAAGTCACAAGCACCCTTTCGACGACGACGAGAGGAGCAGAGCTCTGGCCCACTGCATTCACCGACCACACAGCCTATATTTGCACCATTGCCCTCCAACCTGCACGTGTGTGGCGCAGTAGGCCCCCCTGGAAACTGAACGTCGCCCATCTGGACGAGCCGGCATGTAAAGGTGCTATGGAAGAGTCGTGGAACGCGTTCTTACAGCGTCGTGGTCGTTACCGATCGACCCTCAGTTGGTGGATTGAATGTGAGAAGCCTGCTCTTAGGTGCACCTTCATGGCTTACGGCCGGGAAGCGGCGGCATAGAGGAGGATCATGGAAAACTTTTATCACACCGTCCTACGGGAATGTCTTGCTATGGAGCCCTCACCTAACAGGCAGATCATAGTCAATCGCTCGAAAGCGCAGCTCGTCTCCTTAGCACGCCATCATTTACAGGGCGCTGTTATACGGTCGCGTGCTCCAGACATGAAACAATCAGAAAGGCCTTCTATGCACCACGTGCTCCTAGAACGCAGGAGGCGTCGTAGGGCACTGGTAACCGACATGATAACGGACGACGGACGACGCGTGGTAGAACAAGCAGATATAGCAGAAGCCTTCTCTGGGCATTACGCTCAACTTTATTCAGCAGTGCTCCCTGATATGGCGACGGTAGACACCGTTTCAGGACATGTCCACGGTACAGTTCCACCAGACATGGTACCGACTTTACTGGGAGAAGTGCCAGAAGAGGAAGTGCTCGACGCCATTGGTAAAGGTGCTCCCCATAAATCACCAGGAATCGATGGATTACCATCAGAGTTCTATCGAGACTTTAAACAACTGTTGGTACCGTGTTGGGTTGAAATTTGTCAGGAATTGATGATTCTTGGAAGGAGTGATTGTACCCACCCATAAGCATGGAAGACTGTACACGATGCCATGCTTGATTCCGATGTTGTTTCCCAATGGTACGTAGTCGTTAATGGGAAGCTGGTGACGCAAGAACGTCTCTACAATATCCACATGGAAGAATCTCCCAATTGTGTGGGTTGTAATACAGTATATTGTGACGAGCACCGCCTCAGCTGTGGAGAGGCGGAACCGGTTTGGCACCTAGTGCGGCAGAAGTTGGCTTATCTCTTGCGAGTTAGGCCGGAGCATATATCTGCACGCACGTTATTGTTTCCGGATGAGACATTTCACCCCAAGACTAGAACCAACTCCGTCACCTGGATACGTGGACATGCGGTCCATTACCTCTGTCGTGACGGACACAAGAATTTACTTGACTTCTGCTCAAAGACGTCATGCTATTTCCGGGCATACCATCTATCGACAATGCTTCGCAAACTACCTATGGAGTGCCTTTCACAGCCCGCCGTGTAGCTGGAATGTTCCAGGCAGTGGCAGATGAGGTCAGACCGAACTGCAAACGATCATATATTGAACAATCTTTATCAGTGGGCGCAGTCACTGGGAAGCCTAACTACGAAGTGGTAGCTTTATTTTCATGTTATTTATGTTTACTATCTTCGATGGTGTCTTCATTCTGTTCTAGTTTTCCGGGCTTGATTAACTGTCTTGTGACAGCCAGAGCGAGAGCACCAGCAGCAGCGAGTACTGTTTGTATAAAGCGTTTATTTTGCATTTTGTTTACGACCTTCCACTAAGGAAGGGATTCTATTTGTGTTTATCTGCTCTGCATAGTAACTAACAGTTCTTGATAAAACTTTACGTAGTTTTCGTGTTAGATTTCTTAGTGTTTTCTTGATCGTTTAGAACAGAAAGCGCCCTAAAACCGTCTTTTGTTTGTTTCGCGGCCGTTAGCCACTAGTCACTTGAATCAGCAGTTGTCTTGTGACAGCCAGAGCGAGAGCACCAGCAGCAGCGAGTACTGTTTGTATAAAGCGTTTATTTTGCATTTTGTTTACGACCTTCCACTAAGGAAGGGATTCTATTTGTGTTTATCTGCTCTGCATAGTAACTAACAGTTCTTGATAAAACTTTACGTAGTTTTCGTGTTAGATTTCTTAGTGTTTTCTTGATCGTTTAGAACAGAAAGCGCCCTAAAACCGTCTTTCGTTTGTTTCGCGGCCGTTAGCCACTAGTCACTTGAATCAGCAGTTGTCTTGTGACAGCCAGAGCGAGAGCACCAGCATCAGCGAGTACTGTTTGTATAAAGCGTTTTTGTACTTATTCGCTGCGCTTAGCTTTTAAATAGTTTTTCTGGGAAAACCTAGCGTAGTTTTCGCGTCTCGTATTTCAGTGAGTGTTTCTTGATTATCAGAGTAGCTCATCAGAAGATTATCTTGGGAATTTGTCACCGTATAGAGTAGGGTAAACATAGTCATGTGTAGGGACTGTGGTTGTTGTGAGCGGACGCAAGGAGAATTGGCCACTCTTCGGGGGCAGGTGGAGGCTTTGTCTGTTAGGCTCATCGAGCTCGAGGCGCAGGCGTCGGCTCGTAGTGGCGTTGGGGCAACTGTGGTGAGACCTATGCCTACTTCGGTGGCCTTGGAATCACATGGAACCCCTGATGTCGCTGCGTCTTCCGGCAGTGAGCATCTTACCGGTCAGCCATCACTCCAGGGTGAATGGCGGACAGTGGTGGGCTCGCGCGTGCCTGGCCGAAAGGCGAAGGTGGGATCTGGCCGCGTGGCAGCTGCCTTACCCCTTTCCAACAGGTACGGGGTGCTTCCTAGTGGTGATGACATCGTTTCCGAGCCACCACAGGATGCCTCGCCTGTTGGGCCAGTGGCCGATTCTCCGGCAAGGTCCCGACAGTCACAGAGGGCGGGCCTATTAGTTATAGGGAGCTCCAACGTTAGGCGGGTTATGGAGCCCCTCAGGAAAATAGCGGGTAGGTCGGGGAAGAATGCCAGTGTGCACTCGGTGTGCTTGCCGGGGGGTCTCGTCCGTAATGTGGAGGAGGCCCTTCCGGCAGCTATTGAACGCACTGGGTGTGACCGGCTGCAGATAGTAGCACATGTCGGAACGAATGACGCCTGCCGCTTGGGTTCTGAGGCCATCCTTGGTTCCTTCCGGCGGCTGGCTGATTTGGTGAAGACAACCAGCATCGCACGCGGAGTGCAAGCTGAGCTTAATATCTGCAGCATAGTGCCCAGAGTCGATCGCGGTCCTCTGGTTTGGAGCCGTGTGGAGGGTCTAAACCAGAGGCTCAGACGACTCTGCGACTATAATGGTTGCAAATTCATCGACCTCCGTTATTGGGTGGAGAACTGTAGGGCCCCCCTAGACAGGTCAGGCGTGCACTACACACCGGAAGCAGCTACTAGGGTAGCAGAGTACGTGTGGCGTGCACACAGGGGTTTTTTAGGTTAGAGGGACCCCCCCTTGGGCGAAACGATAAAATACCTGACGGCTTACCAGAGAGGACATTATCATCGTTGATAAAGAACGTCCGTCCTCAGAGACCAAAAACAGGAAAAGTTAACGTAATATTGGTAAACTGCAGGAGTATCCAGGGCAAGGTTCCTGAATTAGTATCTCTTATTGAAGGAAATAGTGCGCATATAGTATTAGGAACGGAAAGTTGGTTAAAACCGGAAGTGAACAGTAACGAAATCCTAGACACAGAATGGAATATATACCGCAAGGATAGGATAAACGCCAATGGTGGAGGAGTATTTATAGCAGTAAAGAATTCAATAATATCCAGTGAAGTTATTAGCGAATGCGAATGTGAAATAATCTGGGTTAAGTTAAGTATCAAAGGTGGGTCAGATATGATAGTCGGATGCTTCTATAGACCACCTGCATCAGCAACCGTAGTAGTTGAGCGCCTCAGAGAGAACCTGCAGAACGTCGTGAAGAAGTTTCGTGATCATACTATTGTAATAGGGGGAGACTTCAATCTACCAGGTATAGAATGGGATAGTCACACAATCAGAACTGGAGCCAGGGACAGAGACTCTTGTGACATTATCCTGACTGCCTTGTCCGAGTATTACTTCGAGCAGATAGAGAACCAACTCGTGAAGCTAATGTTTTAGACCTCATAGCAACAAATAGACCGGAACTTTTCGACTCCGTGAATGTAGAAGAGGGTATCAGTGATCATAAGTCAGTGGTTGCATCAATGACTACAAGTGTAATAAGAAATGCCAAGAAAGGAAGGAAAATATATTTGCTTAATAAGAGTGATAGGGCACAAATCGCAGAATATCTGAGTGACCACCATCAAACGTTCATTTCTGAGGAAGAGGATGTGGAACAAAAATGGAAAAAATTCAGAAACATCGTCCAGTACGCCTTAGATAAGTTCGTACCGACTAAGGTCCAAAGCGAGGGGAAAGATCCACCGTGGTATAACAATCATGTACGAAAGGTACTACGGAAACAAAGAAAGCTTCATCATAGGTTTAAGAGTAGTCGAATCATAGCTGATAAGGAAAAGCTGAACGAAGCGAAAAAGAGCGTAAAGAGAGCAATGAGAGAAGCATTCAACGAATTCGAACATAAAACATTGGCAAACAATCTAAACAAGAACCCTAAAAAGTTTTGGTCATATGTAAAATCGGTAAGCGGATCTAAATCCCCTATTCAGTCACTCGTTGACGACGATGGCACCGAAACAGAGGACGACCGAAGAAAGGCAGAAATACTGAATTCAGTGTTCCGAAACTGTTTCACTGCGGAAAATCGTAACACGGTCCCTGACTTCAGCCGTCGCACGGACGCCAAAATGGAAAATATTGAAATAAACGATATCGGAATTGAAAAACAACTGCTATCACTTAGTAGCGGAAAAGCATCCGGACCAGACGAGATACCCTTAAGATTCTACAGTGATTATGCTAAAGAACTTTCCCCCTTTCTATCAGCAATTTATCGTAGATCGCTGGAAGAACGTAAAGTACCTAGCGACTGGAAGAAAGCGCAGGTCGTTCCCATTTTCAAGAAGGGTCATAAATCAGATGCGAATAATTATAGGCCTATTTCGCTTACGTCAATCTGTTGTAGAATAATGGAACATGTTTTGTGTTCTCGTATTATGACGTTCTTAGATAATACAAATCTCCTTCATCATAACCAACATGGATTCCGCAAACAGAGATCATGTGAAACTCAGCTCGCCCTATTTGCCCAAGAAATTCACAGTGCCGTAGACACTGGCGAGCAGATTGATGCCCTATTCCTGGACTTCAGGAAGGCATTTGATACGGTTCCGCACTTACGTTTAGTGAAAAAAATACGAGCTTACGGAATATCGGACCAGGTTTGTGATTGGATTCAGGATTTCCTAGAAGAAAGAACACGGCATGTCATTCTTAACGGTTCAAAATCTGCAGATGTAGAGGTAATTTCGGGAGTACCGCAGGGAAGCGTGATAGGACCTTTATTGTTTACAATATACATAAATGACTTAGTTGACAACATCGGTAGCTCCGTGAGGCTATTTGCAGATGACACGGTTGTCTACAAGAAAGTAGCAACATCAGAAGACTCGTACGTACTCCAGGAGGACCTGCAGAGGAATAATGCAAGGTGCGACAGCTGGCAGCTTTCCCTAAACGTAGATAAATGTAATATAATGCGCATACATAGGGGCAGAAATCCATTCCAGTACGATTATGCCATAGGTGGTAAATCATTGGAAGCGGTAACGACCGTAAAATACTTAGGAGTTACTATCCGGAGCGATCTGAAGTGGAATGATCACATAAAACAAATAGTGGGAAAAGCAGGCGCCAGGTTGAGATTCATAGGAAGAATTCTAAGAAAATGTGACTCATCGACGAAAGAAGTAGCTTACAAAACGCTTGTTCGTCCGATTCTTGAGTATTGCTCATCAGTATGGGACCCTTACCAGGTTGGATTAATAGAAGAGATAGACATGATCCAGCGAAAAGCAGCGCGATTCGTCATGGGGACATTTAGTCAGCGCGAGAGCGTTACGGAGATGCTGAACAAGCTCCAGTGGCGGACACTTCAAGAAAGGCGTTACGCAATACGGAGAGGTTTATTATCGAAATTACGAGAGAGCACATTCCGGGAAGAGATGGGCAACATATTACTACCGCCCACATATATCTCGCGTAATGATCACAACGAAAAGATCCGAGAAATTAGAGCAAATACGGAGACTTACAAGCAGTCGTTCTTCCCACGCACAATTCGTGAATGGAACAGGGAAGGGGGGATCAGATAGTGGTACAATAAGTACCCTCCGCCACACACCGTAAGGTGGCTCGCGGAGTATAGATGTAGATGTAGATGTATGACTGTTCGCACATTGATATCTATATAAATAAATAAATATAAAAAAACAATAAAAATTAAAAAAATACCTTCCGCACCCTAGTAGAAATACCCTTCCCCCCTCCTTCCTCGTGTTTTTGTGGGTTGATGCACAAACGTTAGTCCCGTATAGTGTAGTTTCTTCACATTTAAAAGAAAAACAAAAAAAAGGTGGTTATGATACTAGACTGTTGCATGGAGGGTCGTGAGTTCAAAACTCATCTGAACTGTGAAATTTTAATTTCTCTGTTCGGTTCGAGAATCAATAAAATGCCCAGAAATGTGAAATAAAGGATAAACGAATAATTTAATAAAATGGTTCTTTTCTAACGTCTGTAAGTGATGTACTTGACATTGAATTATGTTGAATAATGTTTATTCAAGAAAGAACATCTCAAATAAACGGAAAGTGGTCGTGCGGTAATCAAATATAATATGCAGGGAAATACTCTCCTAAAATGCAGTAAATATACGCTGAAAGCATTATTATAATGTTAGTAAAATCCCCAAACTAAATTTTAATCAAAGATATGCGAAAGCAAAGTCTTTTCCGTAATCACAGCACAAAAAAACATTCACCATCTCAAAAGAGTTCAGAGTTCAACATGATGATACACACATGAGAAGACGAGTAGAAACCCATATTCTCTCTATACTCAGTTCCGTAATACAAGCGGAAAAAGTTAGAGTCCTGCTCTGGAGCACATTTAGACACCTCGAAATATAAAGTACCTTGAGAAATTAAAGTACTTTAGCGGCCTTCACTGTTCAGAAAATATCGTTTACGCCATCAAAAACCACATAATACCACCGGCAGGTCTGTCTTGTTACAGAACAAACATCAAAGTGTCCAACATCGCTCCCTTCAGCTCTTCACTCGAAAAGTCCCAGCCATCTAATATCTTAACTGTTATTTTATTGGGATACCAGTTTCGGTGATTTACTAGGCTATCCTCATGCCCCTGACCGACGTGTAGGAAGAGTCCAGCCTCGGTTCTGGTCAAAGAAGGGACCAGCATTCAAATACCGGTATCTGTAGATTTCTGCTTGATACAGCGATCACTTCAATCATAATCTACCGACTGTTGAATAAACATAAGCTAGTGTTCTTGTACAATTGCTCTCACGTTAAATGACAACGAATTGTCGTTAAATATTGTTTAAAAAGTTATTTATATCTTCTTGACAGAAGTGTCTTCTGGTTCTCTATTCAGCTGTAGCGTCCGCTAACACATCTGATCGTTCACTTTTAAATTAGCGCAGTTTTGAATAGTACTTGTAGTCAGCATTGAAATAAAGTAACTGGCAAAATATATAGAAGAAGTCATAATTCAATAAATAAAATAGCTACAGATGAGTGAATTCCATGAATGATAGCTATCAAGCAATGCTATCATATGAGATATTGTTTATTGAAACCGCATTAAGAGTTTAAAAGTTATTAATTCAGAGGTTCATTGTGAAAATTGTAAGTCCCAGTAAACATTAACTTTTGCAGTTTTAAAAATACTGAAATATTATTGTGTGATTGGATGCACCTCATTTTTCAGGAATTGATAATTTATTCAGATCTGCATTAATATTTGATTGTAAATTATTATATATTTTCAAAGAGTTGTAAAGGACCTCTTTCAGCTTGTCTGACACTCTGCAATTTTTGGTGCATTTCCTGCACAAAGGCCAGGCTACCAACAGCCGTACAAATTCCCAGCTCTGGAGGTTACCTATTTCCGCTGACGCTGCTCGCCCCTGCACCTGGCTCGTCTGTACCGGTTGCTGGGGCTTCCCCAACCGCGGCGCTTTGGCTGGGGCGGCCAGCAGCGCTCTGAGACCCAGGCACCCACTGGCCGTTTCATCTGACCTCCTACAAACTCAAGATGGCCAAATCGCTCGCCTACATACGCATAACTTTGCAAAGTTGACCCTGCCAACGCTCAGTACAGGTGTGGATCAAGGAAGGAAAGAGAGGGGAGGTGAAGATAATGATGATGATGTTTGATTTGGTGGAAGCTGAACTGCGCGGTTATCGGCGCCCGTATAACGAATGATGGCGAAATGATAAGGACAACACAAACACCCAGTCCCCTGGCAGAGAAAATCCCCAAACTGGCTGGGAATCGAACCCGGAACCCAGTGATCCAGAGGCAGCAACGCTAGCCACTAAACCACCAGCTGTTGTGGACAGAGGGAGGGGGGAGGGTCACGACCATCCCGCATACAGTGAACAAACCACTCACTAACATAATCAAGTTAATGTGATTATATTCAAACATTTTATATATTTCATCGTTATTAGTGTTAAAATCCTTTGCATTTGTGTTATGTTAAATGTCGACGTGAAGCCAAATTATACACTGCCGGGAAAAAATTAATACACATGGAAAGACGATGTCGACTTTGATCCGATGACAGCATGTGGCACCTGGGGCATAGCAGAACGACTGACGATTGTTACAACGTCGGGTCCACCAAAAGATAGTAGAAGAGCTATCAGTGTGCCATCTGTTTCTACTCTTTAATAGGCAATGCTCACAGCCAAAAGCCTTAGTGTGGTGCAAAGCTGTGAAGCAAGCAGGCAACCATACCACACAGACGCACACGTGCGTCCTACAGCCAACTGAGCGATTTTGCAAGGGGTGAGGTTGTGGACTTCCGAGTGGAATGATGGTCCTCTCGGTGAACTGCCACACAAGTTGGACGTGCTGCGTCATATGTGCAACAATGCTGGTATCAGTGATCACGTGGGCATTCACACCTGTAGACGAGGCTCTGGACGTCCACGCAGCACAGTCGCCCACCAGGGTCGCCGCATTGTAGGGACAGCAGTGGCAGATCGTACAGCTACCACAGAACAGGTAAGAGGGCTTGTGAGGCCTGGCGTGTCGGCACAAACTGTTGAGAATCCCTTGTTAGCAGTGGGGCTACGGGCACGCGACCTTAGCACATCTCCCACACACGCCACAGCATCTACGTGCACGGTTCGACTGGTGCCATCAGAGTGGTAGTCATGTGCACGAACAACATGGACCTGGTGGGCGCTGTCTCGTAAAATGCAATGGTCCAAGATACACTGGTTCCACCCAAGGCATTATGGTCTAGAGTGCGATAAGCTACAGCTCTCGTTCACCTTCCGTGTTTCTGGTGGGACGCTAGCCAGCGCTCGGTACATACAGAATGTTGTTAGACCCGTACTCTTCCCGTTCTTCCAACAGTAATTTGATACATTGTTCCAAGATGGTAAAGCTCGCCCAAACACTGCCTGTGATACTCAACGTGCTCTGAAAGAGGTCAGCAACGTTCCTGCCCAGCATAATCTTTGGACATGTATCCAATCGAGCACGTAAGTGATATATGAGACAAGAAGTGACTCATGTGACTGTACAACCAACAACTCTTATAGAACTACGTGAACAGTTCGAGCAGGCTTGGCATGACGTGTCCCAGGACAGCATTCGCAATCTGTATGGTCGACTGGACGCCAGAATCAGCACCTGCTCTGCCACCTGCGGAGGTTACACTATGTACGAACCAATATGGGTGTTTCAGCGTGGTACGTATTTGGTATGCACTATTGCGACATAAATTCTGAGCTGAAATTTGAAACTTCAAAAATGGTGTACTAATTTTTTAGCAGCAGTGCATTTGAGGTGGGGTGTGGGATAAAGGTAAAGTTCAGCGTTCTGGACCTAGACGGGCCAATCACGCCCGATAGAATGCCGTTCATTCTCTGCCAGTAGCGTCGTTGTGGGCGGCATGGAGGGACGTGAGTTCGTCACACCGCTCTCCCGTTTCTCGATCTTGGAACTACTACCAATCCATCGAGTAGCTCCTCCGTTGGCAGTACGAGGCTGAGAGTACCCCATATCACTCACATGGAGGGGGGGGGGGGGGGGAGGGTGTCCGGAGATGCAGTGAAATACTACGACCCATCTCATCACCCTACCCTAAATTGCAACCTCAATCCGCGCCTCTGGCTCTGTAGCCAAGCACTATCAGAAACCTATAGTCTTGTCAATGGGTTTTTGAGCGAATATAAGCTGCTTGCGTGAGTGTGAGTTCTTATCGCTCATGGTCGACGATTAAGTGCAGAGTTGTGCTGCCGTTTTCACTGTGCTGAGGGGTTCTGACAGTATGTTCTGAACTGTTTACGGTGAAATATGGTAGTTTGCTGTACGATGGCATGTTGTACTAACTACTGCAGGAAACGAAGTTGGGATTTGTGTTTCATGTATTTCTTAAGCAAAATGAGATGAAACAAGGGTGGATAAACGCTCGTAAACATGATGGTTCGGTATCAGTTGATAATGCTTGTGTGTGATCAGCACATCTTGCTGATACGGTCTACGAAAGGAATTTGAACTCTTGACTCTTACTACGAAATGCAAAATTAAGACTGATGCTGGTACAACTTTGCAACTGCCTTCCTTTGTAGTTGATTTAGAGAACAATAGTGAGCCTGATAACGAGACAGAAACTGTACTTGAAAAATAAAGTTACTATAAAGAAGCAGAAGGGATTTTACGCATAAGTAGATTACCAGTTAATGAAGAAACTACTAGTAGAGAAAACAGTATCTGTGAAAACAAGCAGTGCTGTAAATGCGACAATGTCATTCGTCACACGAATTCGAAATTTTGAAAAAAGAGCTTAAACAATCAATACTGATCTACAAAGCCTGTCTCTCTCGGTGTAATTCTGAGTTACTCTGCACAACATGGTTGGTGCTTCTTTTTTCTCACCGTTGAAACAAATCTTTGTGTTGCAGTGATATCAGTGATGAAATTATATTTCTCAGGTGAGCTTTAATTTAACGCTACGATTATTATCTGTTTTACTTTTTATCGTCTTTTTGAGGTCATCAGTGTCCTGACTGGTTTGATGCGGCCTGCCACGTATTCCTCTCCTGTACCAATCACTTCAACTCAAGAGTAGCAGTTGCAATTATTTGCTGGCTGCATTCCAATTTCTGTCTTCCTCTACAGCTCGCTCTAGTACCATGGAAGTCATTCCCTCATGTCTTAACAGATGTCCTATCACCCTGTCACTTCTCCTTGATTGTCTTATGTTTATAAAATACGGAGAGCGCAGAGTCGTCTTCCTCCCTTCTTCTTGCATGAGTCTCGCTACTTGAAGGTTACGCGTTAAGCGAGCTATGTATTTTATGGTGAAATAAGAATCAATTTTATCTAAATGTGTTATATAGTAATATTGAGTCTACTCCTGTTCTTTTCTAGTGATTCATCGCACTGTATATTTTTCTGACTTTTAACTACTTTGGAACTGGTCAATTTGGTGTCACAGCAGCGAAAGCCATCATCGTTTATGCATTTCAATATGGTAAATCAAGCCTGCAGTCCATGCCTTTAATGAAGTCTGCTCATTACTAATATTATTATTGTCATGCAAATAATTTCTTTTTGTTCAAAGTTAAGAATAACACGGTTTTGATCTAACTGAACGCATCATACTTACGTCAGTTGTTTGCATGTTTTCATCATTCTCTTCGTGTTGTGAATGAGGTGCACCTTTCCTTCGTCAATGTTCTACCTTATTATTTAAAAACCGAAATAAAATAGACACCAGTATAAAGGAGATACCATTTCACTGTCAATCACAAGTCTGCCTTTTCCTTCCAGCTCTCTCTGTCCATCTCTCCTTGCACACCCTCCCTTTGTCCTCGTACTCCAACCCCTCTCCCTGTCCGCTTCCTCCACCCTCCAGTCTCTGTCCTTCTCCCCCCCCCCTCTCTCCACCTCCTGCCCCCCTTCCATCTGCTCTTTCCACTCACCCCCCCCCCCCCCCCCCGCTAGTCAAACTCCTCCTACAATCCTCTAATTCTACCTCATCCTCACCCTCTCTCTGTCCATCTCCTCCTCTCCTCTCTCTGTCAAACTCCTTCTGCCCCTCTCTTTGTATGTCTCCTCCTCTTTCCTTTCTCAGTACATCTCCTCCTCTCCCTTTCTCTGTTCATCTCCTCCCCTTCCCTTACTGTGTATATTTCCTCCTCCCCTCTCTCTGCTTATCTCTTCCTCCCCCTGTTCATCTCCACCTCATTCCTTTCTCTGTCCACATCCTTCTCTTACATCTCTCTGTCCACTTCTCACTCCCCCTCTCTCTGTCCATATCCTCCTCCACGCTACCTATGTCCATTTCCTCCTTCTTCCTCAGTGTCAGCCCACCTCTTCGTCCTCTCTTCTCTCTCCACATTATCACGTTCACCCCAGTAATCTGGTGGTCTTTACCCTAATAGTTTCTCTTTCCAGATGGAAACTAATATGTGTACCAAACATCGTTGAAATCGTCCCAGGGGTTTATGATGAACTTCTTACGCTTTGGGTGTGTACACACATGTCAAATATATTCATCACAGTTCAGAACGCAGCATGTCATTCTCAATGGAGAGAAGTCTTCCGAAGTAAGAGTGATTTCAGGTGTGCCGCAGGGGTGTGTCATAGGACCGTTGCTATTCACAATATACATAAATGACATTGTGGATGACATCGGAAGTTCGCTGAGGCTTTTTGCAGATGATGCTGTGGTGTATCGAGAGATTGTAACAATGGAAAATTGTACTGAAATGCAGGAGGATCTGCAGCGAATTGACGCATGGTGCAGGGAATGGCAATTGAATCTCAATTTAGGCAAGTGTAATGTGCTGCGAATACATAGAAAGATAGATCCCTTATCATTTAGCTACAAAATAGCAGGTCAGCAACTGGAAGCAGTTAATTCCGTAAATTATCTGAGAGTACACATTAGGAGTGATTTAAAATGGAATGATCATATAAAGTTGATCGTCGGTAAAGCAGATGCCAGACTGAGATTCACTGGAAGAATCCTAAGGAAATGCAATCCGAAAACAAAGGAAGTAGGTTACAGTACGCTTGTTCGCCCACTGCTTGAATACTGCTCAGCAGTGTGGGATCCGTACCAGATAGGGTTGATGGAAGAGATAGAGAAGATCCAACGGAGAGCAGCGCGCTTCGTTACAGGATCATTTAGTAATCGCGAAAGCGTTACGGAGATGACAGATAAACTCCAGTGGAAGACTCTGCAGGAGAGACGCTCAGTAGCTCGGTACGGGCTTTTGTTGAAGTTTCGAGAACATACCATCACCGAAGAGTCGAGCAGTATATTGCTCCCTCCTACGTATATCTCGCGAAGAGACCATGAGGATAAAATCAGAGAGATTAGAGCCCACACAGAGGCATACCGACAATCCTTCTTTCCACGAACAATACGAGACTGGAATAGAAGGGAGAACCGATAGAGGTACTGAAGGTACCCTCCGCCACACACCGTTAGGTGGCTTGCGGAGTATGGATGTAGATGTAGATGTACGCATATTTCACCCATATCTCTAGCGAATTTAGCCTTTTAATTTCATTTTCAAGCAGATCAATATTTATGACGTCGTATCTCCTGAACTATGCCCTGTTCATCCAGTGGTATACGCCGACACACATTTGCATGAAGACTGATGATCTGAAACTTTAGGTCACCATCTTTCCTCCCTTTACCGGAAAAATATTGGCAGTGACAATTTTCCACCGCCAGGATTCGAAATTGTTTACCTCCGAAACGAGCCCAAATGCACAAGCGTGCGATAGAGAACGCAGCTACATAGGTAGAGAGGAAAGAGGTAAATAAGTATGAAACTTTAATAGCACGCCCATTCTCATTCTCATACACGCCAGATTTCAATGTTAGCAAACCAATGTGGTTCGTATAGTGACCGGAGTCTGACAAGACCGGGAATGTCTCAAGAACTCAGAGAATTGGACGCCTGGCAAGAGCTGTCAACAGCGAGTCGCCGAATGTGCTCAGGAGGACAACAACAGGAAGATGATGGATATCGAAGATGGTAGGGCAGAATAACAAATCCAGGCGAGTAATCAAAGAGCGAAAACCAATGGTGTAGTGCATCCAGTGATCAAAACAACGATGCATAGTGTACACGATGTACGATTACATCAAAATCATGACTGAAGACAGACCGCTTCGTAATATAGCTGCCGGTATTAATTGGCCAGCTGGGTGGCGTGGTTCTGCGGTAACTACTGCAGTGGCGAGGCTAGCACTCACAGATATAGCAGTACTGTCTAGCGGCCATCATCGACCTCCATGGCCTCCATGGGGCTGGGAGAGCAGATACCTCCCCCAGAAATGAGAACATGAGGCCAGACGCAACTTGGACGATATGTGCAATGTGCTGAGGTGTGGTGGTATGAGCGATGTTGGCCATGGAGGCTGAGGGGAGACCTCCCCCCATCTATAGCTGTGTCCATGGGAACCGCTGCTAGTGTTCCAGAACACAAGTTGTAGAACTGGCAAAGTCGGGCTTTCACAGTCTATTCCAGCCATCGACTGTGGTACAGTTGGTAGGCGTGAATGCAAGTGCGCTCCAAATTTCTCTGAGTGTCAACTACCATAAGGGACCATCCATGGGTGTTAACCATCGTAGCTGGCGTCCACACAACGTTTGCCCCATGTGAGCATGCCAACACTGCTCTGCCCTGTGGATAGCGCCCAGGATGCTTTATCTGTGGTTGTTTCCAGGGTTGTGGGACTAGGAGAACATGCAGCTGCTGACCGTGGAGGAGTTCCGCCAAGTTTCGGTCATGGATGGGAGTGGTCCTGTCGGTGCTCAGAAACGTCCTGTGGGCTTGGTGCTTCCCACAGTCATTAATATTTGGTGTTCAAACATCTCCCCCATTTACTGCACTTTTCCATCGGAGGACGAGTAAAATGGCAGACTAACTGTCTGAAGCCGTTTGAGGCGCAGAATTGCCCGAAAACCGTCGCCGAAAATTGGGGCCCACTGTCCACTATAATGATCCAGAGAACCCCTTCCATGGTGAAAATCTGGAGGAGTGGGTTAACTATGGCAGCAGGGGTGGTGGACGCCATGATGGCCTAGGGCACTTAGAGCGAGTGTGCACTATAGTGAGCCATAATTGAGCACAAAAGTAGGCCTGAAAAATTCAAATGAATGTTGTCCCAGCAGCGGCAGGGGATGGGCCAGGGAGCAAAAGGTTGGGGTGGAGTGATCTTGTGCCTGGTGCAAGCAAACCAGCTGCACTCCATGGCCTCCACATCCTTGTTCAATCCTGGTCAGTAGGTGTGTCACCTTGTGAGGAATTTCTTCAGTGACCTAATGACCTCAATGGAGGAGCTGTAAAACTTGAGGGTTCGGGACAGATGAGATGACGACATGATGAGTGTATGCCTCAGTGTCAAGCATGAGAACATTAGTGATGACAGTCGTATGATGGGAGAGGCAAACTGAGACTGGAGTTCCATTTTGGCGTTCTTTGAAGAATATATGCGACAACCATGGATCACTGTATGTGACGAACATACCGAAGACCGAGACCAACTCAGGGGAAAGCAGATGAGTATACACTTGGAGTTTCACCAAGAAAACAGCTACTTCGGCGTTCATCTGCAAACAAATGACCTGATTCGCGGTTGCGAGATTGACAACTTGTTAGTACAATATGACTCTGGGGAACACCTGCATGAGGTTTACGCACCATCTGTTGATGCATATAGGTGAATGGGCTCCGATTTTCCTGACGGTTTATGGCAGACAGTTCAGAGATGCGCAACTCCTCCACAACTGGTTCAAAATGGTTCAAATGGTTCTGAGCACTATGGGACTCAACATCTGAGGTCATCAGTCCCCTAGACTTAGAACTACTTAAACCTAGGGACATCACACACATCCATGCCCGAGGAAGGATTCGAACCTGCGACCGTAGCCGCAGCGTGGTTCCAGACTGGAGCGCCTAGAACTGCTCGGCTACCGCGGCCGGCTCCACAACTGGTACATTGAACCCAGCAGCCCAGACTGTCTGCATGCTTATGTGTCGTGTAACAGTTAGAACAAGGTGTAAGACGACATTGCCCTAATGGACGGGATGTGACTGTATGCAATGGGGCCACCAGGACACTAGAAAACGACGATCACAACGACAGTGTCAGGGTAAACACTTAAGAATATTCCACCCTCCCTCCCCAACTCTCTCCCTAGGGCGCGATGCAGTGGGTGGACCACTGATACTAGTCGTCAATCCATGACACATTCTTTGGTTTGTGTCAGATTTCGAAAGAGTGTGTGATTTCCCAAATATCGTTGAAGGAAGGGTTGTGTAGCTTGATATCTAAGTGTTTACTTCTAGATCGGGAGCCAATGACCGACCGGTGTGGCCGAGCGGTTCTAGGCGCTACAGTCTGGAACCGCACGACCACTACGGTCGCAGGTTAGAGTCCTGCCTTGGGCATGGATGTTTGTGATGTCCTTAGGTTAGTTAGGTTTAAGTAGTTCTAAGTTCTAGGGGCCTGATGATCTCAGAAGTTAAGTCCCATAGTGCTCAGAGCCATTTGAACCATTTTTGGGGGCCAATTGACCACTGCAACTCCAATAAAAGAGTCAGCTTATGGATTTTTGCAAGCTGTGTTCGCACAAGTGAAATCGCAGCGACAACTCAGCACTTGTACATCAGTCACCCACGAGTGATACGACTGACCAAGTTGCTTGTAGTGTTGATGAAACTCGAGTCATGATGCAATCCCTTGCAATCGTTGCGAATAATGATTCGAAAGCGACGAGCATATCCGCTCGAAAGTGAGTGTGAGTGAATTTGAGGGGGGACCCAAATTCTTCAGTAAGATAGATGTCCGCGGGAAAACACAAGAAAGGAAGAGTGACGATAGGAGAGCGTCAACAGAGACCGGAAAGGTTGTGAAGTGGTGCTTCAACCATTGCAGATGCTTGTCCCATTCCTTCTTGACATCGTTAAAAGGCGAGAGAGGTGACCACTTCCTGTATAATGAGGGTACTCTCAACTTGCAGTTAACCTCTCAAAACCTGAATTTCCTGATGGAACAATTAATTTTGTTGGTGCGAGTGTTATTTCTCTTGTCGAAATTCCTTTTGCAATTGCTTCTGCAGTAGCAGCTGTTGTTTCTCCAAGAGCTCCACGAAATTTCCGTCATTGGGACGCCGTTAACCTTTTACGTATTCGACTGTTACAGTGACTGAAATCTCAGAAGATCCAGAACGACTCAAGAACCACCAGAAGTAGCCGACCGGGCAGGGGCAATCCTCAGCGAATCACGAACTATGAACAGGAGGACGACAGCAAGACGAAGACAGCAAGATGAAGACCAGTAATGGAGACAGCACGGCAGAACAATGAGTCCAAACGAGTACTCGAAGACAGAAACCGAAGGTGTAGGGAATTCATGAGAATGAAACAACGATGTGTGGTGATAATGACACAAACGCACAACGAATTCATGGCTGAAGACAGAGCTTTCTACACGGCTAGCTTTACAGTACGGCATCGAGTATTAGTGGGCCAGCAAGATGAGCATGGCACTGCCGCCCGTGCAACTGATGCAGTGCTGTGTAGCAGCTATCATCCAGTTCCGTGCTCACTGGTGGGCTTTCATAACCACCGGGCTGGAATAACAGAATCTGCTCTGGAGAAACAACTGACTTTCCCCTCAAGTAGCTTTCAGAGAAATGGAGCAGCTGATCGTGAGAAAACTCTTGTTCATATTTGTAATCACCTGTTCCTAGTAGAATTCATGGTTATCTGGATGCCTACGCCTTATTTGATGGACATTTAGATTGCCAAATGTTCCAAACCGATTCATTCAATCTTATCCACGAATGAAAGTCGAAAGTAAGGAAGGATTTTAATTTACACATTGAAACTAAGAGTTTATCTTGGTGCCAACTGTATGTTGATGGTTCAAGTGGTTGCCTGTAGGCGTTTCCCCAGAGCAACTAGCTCACTCCCTCATTTGTAGCCCAGTATGAGTTGGGATGGGAGTAATGGAGCAAAAAATGGCGTTTTGCATTTTCCATTTCAACAGGTGCAGTTTACAATTTAAAATATGTGTTATGATTTTCGTCGCGATTATGGTATTGCAACGCCGGCAGCAAGAGGGTCGTATGGATCGGGCACGGTACCCTTGGCTTCCAAAACCGCCTGATCACACAGTATCTGATTTCATTTTGTGGGGCCACATGATTGTCTCCATCTATGTGTCTCCCCTTCCAACAACTTTCCTGCTTAGTAAGACTGAAGAGCAACAGGGGTGGATGCAGTAACTTTGTGCGTCCACTGGAGAGAACTGAACATTTGTGTTTAAGGTAAACGAAAACTTTGATCCTAAAATTAACAGTAAAAAGTACCTCAATGTGTTATGTGCTGAGATGTGAAAGATCGTAAAATCGCTTTTTTGTTTATAAAATAAAAGCTTTGTAGCTCTAAATGTAAGTTAAAACTGACACGAAGTTCCTATTTTCATTTATGTAGGCAATGATATCAAATCAGTCTTCTTCAAGACCCTGTGTTTCACGACAGTGTGCCTTCAAATGAGTAAATCCTGTTACGTATTGGTTTAGACGATGTAATCAAGAAATGAGTTTAAAAATAAACTTACACGTAAAATTCTTGGTTTCCTTTGCTTATAGTCAGGTCACATGAGCCCTTTCTGAAGCAATTTGTAGTATCTAACGCTTAAAGGTTCTTTTGGTAAACGATACCGATCGTCTGTGATGTGTTCCATTACACACCAGCTTAGTGTACCCGCTGTCTAGGAGTAGCGTCTTTGATTAGCGTTGGCAGGACAGCAGTGCAGATGTGCTGTTAGTATCCTCTTTTCTCAGTACTCGGCCGTTTCGTGCGTGACTTCAGCCAAGCATATGGCAATGCGGGTACTGTAGACGTCGATCATGCTGGTTTGGGACTCCGCGCAATCAGGATATTCAGACTTCCATTTGAACTCCCACAGAAGACGTCGAGTCGGCTCTTCGCCCGTTTCTCACGGTACAATAGCCATGTCGCAGGAAGATGGATGCAATTCCGAACATATCCAGTCCTGAACGGAATCCAACACTTCCGAATTGAACTTAAAAGACATGTTCCCTTATATATATATATATCGGCGGCAGCCGCGTCATCGTCATTTGCGACGGACAACCGAATATCTCTACCGGATGTGGGAAGGAGGGTCACATCCGATACGAATGCATCCAACGCCGGGTCACACAACTGCCGCTTGCTGACACCGCGCTGCCGATGTCACCGACGCTGCTTCCCGCGACTTACGTTATCGCCCTGAAGGCTGCTGCCGCTTCCCCGGGCGTTGATACGCACTCATAAAACAACGCAGCATCCTCCAGAGTACCCGAAGACGAAACGCTCATTCTGTCATGGTCTCCATTCCGACAGCGCCGTCCCTGTCGGCAGATGACGATGTCCATGATGATACAACGGCGACAGACTCGATGATCGTGCCAGCTGCGCGTTTCTGCCGAAGCTTTGTGAGTCACTGCCTTCATCTCACACCGAAGGACACATCACGAAGCGCAGATCACCAAAGCGCCTAATCGAAGGCGTAGAGTAACATCAGAACGTGTTGAGAACCAGCTACTGGAGGACGAGGGGCTCCAGCCGCCAAGATGATGCTCCCACGGAGGCAACTGTCGCCGGTTGCAACGTGGGAACGCAGAGTGGGACTTACCATGTTTTATCGTACACACATATGAGCCAACAGTCGTCGGTATGAGAGGCAGATGCTGCCTCCCACATGCTAGACTGCAGGCACCATACCATGTACTAAGGAGACGATGGAAGATGTTCTTGGGTGTAGGGCGCAAACGTGGGATGAGGAAGATTAATGTGGCACACCTCCGGAATGCCGTCAGATCATTGCCGCCGGATTGGCGGACTGCGAAAGACGTCTTCCTCGGCACCCTTCGATATTGGCGTGGTGGATGGAATGCGAGTGTGCGAGTGGGAGGGGTGGGGGGTGGAGGTGGAAGGACGACGACGACCCGCAAGTTACACCGATGGCACTTTGAATCGGTTACAGCCGAGATGTTCGGGATGTTTGGAAATGACGATGCAGCATGACACACAATTCCGGCCTAATGAATAACATGGCTCAGTTCGACGACAATCTTGTCGTATCGCCACATTTAACTTTAGTGTGAACAACGGCGAAGATCTACCCGCTACAACATATGGTTCGTGCTTTAGACACCGACTTTACTTTATTGCAAGAAGTGCGCTTCTCACCTCTCCCTGACTTCTGCGTTATGCGACATGTATGACACCCTGTGATCAGACTGGCAGCGGTTCAGCGATGTAAGTGCGTGACTATATTGAAATCGAAGATGTGACTTAACTCCCTTCGGCCAGAGCATTGGAGATCACGTCGTTGGGTACAAGTTTTATTAACGTTTACGCTCCATCAGCAACCGACGGACACAGCGAGAGATAGACGTTCTACTCAGAGGAAATCACTTCCTTCTTTTCATGGTCGCTACGATCAATATATCTTCGACAGCGATATTAACTTTGCGCCCCTCCCCATATTTTTTGACTTGTCAAGAACTTCGGATATTGGTGCGAGATCTGCTTCTCATCAATACTTTGCAGAAAGTGCGAGCTGACCACCCCAGTCATTCGCCTAGTCGTCTAGATTGCATCTATGTCTCACGTGAGCTAGCCCTGAGAGTGTTGGACAAGGAACGATGGCCGGTTGTTCAGACCATAAGTGCCTTCATATGCATGGTCACCCTCCAGCAACAACGTGTAGGGCGCAGCCGTGGGATGTGGAAGATCAATGTGGCACATCTCCAGGACGGAACGCCGTCAGATCATCGCTGCCGCGTTGGCGCACTACGAAAGACGTCTTCCATGGCACCGTTCGACGTTGACATGGTGGATGGAATGTGCAAAACCACCGCTCTGCCGTTCGTTAATACAGTATGGAAAGCACATTGCAGCGTGGAACTATTATACTTTGGACGACTGTTACACAATGCTTTACGACCTCGCATTCCAGTCGCCTTCACAAGACCTACAAATGGCAAGTCGCCGAATTAAAGCTAAAATATTGTCGCTTACAAGGCGTAAATTGGAAGGGGTCGTCGTGCGTTCGCAGAGTCAAGACCGAGTGAGTGGTGAAAGCCCATCTGTGCACCACAACGTGTTCTACAGCCTCGAAGCCGACAACAGCTAATCACGAACCTCACTTCGTCAGATAGTCGATCCTTAACCACCCAGACGGCCATTGTGGGAGACTTTGCAGGCCATTATCGACGTTTTTACCAACAGAAGAATATAGAGGAGTTGGACGGTAGCGGTATTTTGCAGCACGTCTCACGCACCCTCGACGGCACAGCAGCATCGTCGCCTTCATCAGAGATTGAGATTACAAAGGACGACTTTGAGCACGTACTAGATGAGGGTGCACTTAATAAGTCGCCGGGGCCAGATGGACTGCCCCTAGACTTCTATCGGACTTTGCGCCCCTTGATGATGCCACGTTGGATCACCGTGTACCGAGAGATGATGTCTCCCGATTTTTGTGTGCCGCATGCCTTCGTCCATGGACTAGTCATTCCGATACATAAGCTTCCAAGAGGACGGACGATAGAGGATTACTGCTCGATTAAAATGTCACATTCGGATCATAAGATCTTTGTCTGGCTTCTGGCAGCGCACTTACAGAAGGTCCTGCCACTAATCCTGTCGATGGAGCAATCGACACAAGGAGAGATAAGTGTTCAAATGCCCACTGGTGAATGTAGCGATTTGATACCTCTCACCACATACTGTCACCTTAGATCTATTTTGATCTCAATTGTCTTTCGACAGATGCACTGCAAGTTTTTACGTCAGTTGTAACGTGCATGGGCTTCTCACCTAACCTCTTCAACGTACTTTTGCGTCTCTTACTCGCAGAATCATCCCATTTACTGTTAAGTGGGTGTACAGAGTTCCCAGTGCGGCATTCGGTTCGACTACGATGTCCACTAGCCACGATATCTCACAGGACTGTGATGCAACCACTCACAGCAGGGATGAAACCAAGACTTCTGGGGATTACGTTGAGGGGACATGCCTTCCACTGCAGAGTATATGCTGACGACCTTCTACGGCTGCTCCAAACAAGTGATGAGGAGAGATCTGTGGTTCAATGGATTAAGCGGTATTGGTTGGTAGCGATAAGCCATACGAATGTAATCAAGTAGGCTGCGATGCACATTGGCAGGGACCTGCAGGAGAGCTGCATAGTACTCCTCGCACATGTGGTTATGACCAGATATTTGGGCATTACATTTACGCAGTAAGTGCATCGCATAGGTACCATGAACTATAGACACCTACTGCAGGTGATATGCACAGACGTCCACCAGAAACTACTTCGACGCTTGGACCTTCTACAGCGTGTCGAATATCTTAACCTTCATGTAATGACAAAACTGATACTCATGGCTCAAGTTCTCCCACTACCAACATTGATGGAATGCAGACTGCTGGCAGCATTTGGATCTTAGCTTACTGTTTGATTCGTATTCAAAGTCAGCTAAGACTCCCTCACGCTTCCTCTTTGTGAGGACAAACTGGGGCTCACCCAATCTGTTAGAGGAACTGATGCCGGCCTCCATTCTGCCATCTGTTACGACTGTGCTCATCTCTTTTCCACATCTCAGCATTCGAACTTGAATATCGTTATGTGAACCCCGATCTCCCCATCACTGGAGCACCGAAGGAGAGAGGCATCTATCGTTGCTGCTGAGATCCATCCCTTGCACTGTGACTGTGAGTGAAAGCCCAGCCACACTATGGCCTGTCCCTAAATGGATATAAGCAATGTGGTACGACGTGTTTAACAGGAATTACGTGACCAGACGCAGATTGCACGCTGTCGGGATGACGATTTTCTCCTCTGCTCACAGTGCCACCTCCAGGGCATTGATGAATACTGTTTAATATGTGGAACAGTGTTTGATGTATGTATGCTGGTGCGGAAGATCCTCACCTGTTACACAGTTTAAATCCATGTCCATTTACTACTTATACTTCGACGATGAGAAGATGACTAGTGGCAATATCTCCAAGGTAATTATAGCACACGGCTAGCCGCACGGTCTAACGCGCTGTTTCCCGAGCGGGAAGGCGTGCCGTTCCCTAGCACGAATCCGCCTGGCGGATTAGTGTCGAGGTCCGCTGTGCCTGTCAGCCTGTGGATAGTTTTTAAACTGGTTTTCAATCTGCCTCGGCGAATGCGGGCTGGTTCCCCTTATTCCGCCTCAGTTACGCTGTGGTGGCGATTGCTGCGCAAACACTGTCTCCACGTACGTGTACGCCATAATTACTCTACCACGCAAACACTGGGGTTACACTCGTCTGGTATGAGACGTTCCCTGGTAGGGGGAGGGGGGGGGGGGGTCCACTGGGGGCAGAACGGCACAATAACCCTGGGTTCGGTGTGGGGTGGTGGTGAGTTGGGTGGACTACTGTGGCCTGTTGTGGGGCTGTGAACCACTGAGGGCTACAGCGTGACGAAGCGGTCTAGGTCCCTGGTTCAGTGCACAATACACACACACACACACTCTTGGCTATCAATAGCTCTTCACAAATTGTTTGTGCAGTGTAAACCCCCACTGCAGTGTAAACCCCCCCTTTACACTTGAGGGGTACTGGGCAGATGACGACCCCATCCGTGCAGTGGACCTTGATACGAAGCGAAATGTGATCGATTTAATACCAATGAACATTATCCACGGGTGAGAAGTCCACATGGAATGGCATGCAGAATTTGTTTTTCATCATTATTTGATATCTTTTGCTGTCGTTGTTTAAGCAATACAAGTATAACTGCACCAGTTTCCATGATTTATTTTTTTCTTACATTTTTGAGTTCACGGTGTGCTGGAGGATGGACAAAAAAAGTAAATGTGATTAAATTTTATTTCTTGTTGAGTTGATTATCTTATTAAATTGTTTGTGATGTTTAAAAGAAAAAACTTGTAATAACAATATACACGTAATTTTGGAGTATAAGACAAAATAATAAAAAATATAGTAATAAAAACGTCCTCGGACCCGGGATGGAGCTCTGCAGCTGCTTAAGCTTTGAATAAAACTCATCATCATTAGCAGCCGAAGACTTCTGGCATAACAAGTCACCTTAATTCTGCCGACAGCCTTGTCAATGAGGGCGGAGGAGGGGACGCACTCTCTTTCTCTTAGGGTGGTAAATTGCCCGTAAAAGGCGGAAGAATGATTAGTGATCAACAGCATGAGGATTCCAAAGGCAATGGCAGTGTATTGAAGACACATAACATATGTCCACAGAACACGTGGCCTGTAATTGGAAAAGCGTTATTATTGTTCCAGATCTCCGGGAGGGTATGCCAAGGGAGGGGGTGACCATACGAAAAATCTTGCTTAACCAACGAAAGGATAACGTTCGACGAGATGGGGCGTGGAATGTCAGAATCTAGAGCGGGACAGGGAACCTAGAACATCTGGAAAGTAGAATTTTAAGGACCACTCTAGATATAATAGGCATCAGTGAAGTGAAATGAAAAGAAAACAAGGATTTCTGGTCAGATGGATAAGGGCAATTTCAACAGCAGCAGAAAATGGTACAACAGGAGTAAAATTAATTATGAATAGAAAGCTGGAACAGAAAGTGGCTTACTGTGAAGAGCTCGTTGATAGGGTCGCCCACAATCGATAGCAAACCAACATGGATAACAACAGTTAAGGTATACATGCCGACGTCGCAAGCAGAAGATGAAGAGATAAATTATATGACGATTAGCGCACGTAATTCAGTACAAAAGGGAGATGAAAATTTGATAGTCAAGGGAGATTGGAATGCCGTGGTAAGGGGAGAAGTAGAAGAAAAGGTTACGGAGGACCATGGGTTCGTCGGTATGAATGAGAGAGGAGAACGACTAATTGAGTTCTGAAATAAATTTAAGAAGGTAACACCGAATACTTTGTTCAAGAAACACAAGAGGAGGAGGTATACTTGGAAAAGGCCGGGAGGTATAGGAATATTTCAGTTAGATTACATCATGGTCAGGCAGAGACTCCGAAATGAGATATTGGATTGGAAGGCGTGCGCAGGGGTACATATAGACTCAATAAGAATTTGGTGATGATGAAGAGTAGTCTGAGGTTTAAGATAGTAGTCAGGAAGAACGAATGCGCAAAGAAGTGTGATACGGAAGTACTAAAGAATGAAGAGATACGCTTGAAGTTTTCTGAGGCTACAAATACTGCGGTAAGGAATAGGTCAGTAGGCAGTTCCGTTGAACAGGAATGGACGTATATAAAAACGGCAGTCATAGACGTTGGAGAGAAAAACGTAGGTACAAGGAAGGTAACTGCGAAGAAATCGTGGGTAACGGAAGAAATACTTCAACTGATCGATGAAAGAAGGGAGTACAAAAATACTCAGGAAACATCAGGAATACAGAAATACAAGTCACTTAGGAATGAAATAAATAAGAAGCTTAGGCGAAATGCTGACATGAAGAATTTTAAAAAATAAAAAAATAAATGATTGTCAGGACTGACTCAGCATATAGAATAAGCAAGGATGGTAACATTAAGAGTGCAATGAGAATTCCACTGTCAAATGCAGGAAGAGAACGAATATGTAGAAAGAGTATACTGAAGATCTCTACGAGGGGAAGCACTTATCTGATGACTTGACAGAAGAAGTAATGGGACTCGATAGGGAATTCAGAGTTAGAATTTAGAAAAGCTTTGGAAGACTTAAAATCAAACAAGGTAGACGGGATGGATAACATTCCTTAGGATTATCTGAAATCACAGGGAGAAGTGGCAACAAAACAGTTATTCACTTGGTGTGTACAATGTATGAGACTGGCGATACGCCATCAGTGTTTCGAAAACACACCATCCACACAGTTCCGAAGAGTGAAAGAGCCGAAAAATGAGTGAATTATCGCACAATCGGCTGAACAGCTCATGCATCCAAGTTGCTGACTAGAATAATATACAGAATAATGGAAGATAAAACTGAAGATCCATCAGATGACGATCAGATTGGCTTTCGGAAAGGTAAATGCACCAGAAAGGCAGTTCTAGCTTTGCCGTTATTAATGGAAGCAAGACTGAAGTAAAATCGAGACACGTTAGTAGAATTTGGCGAGCTGGAAAAAGTGTTCCACAGTGTCATAGGGCGTAATATTTTCGAAATCTTGACAAAAATAGGGATGAGCTATAGGGAAAGGTGGACAGTATACATGATCTTCAAGAAACACGAGAGAACAATAAGAATGGTAGTCGAAGAACGAAGTACTCGGTTTAAAAAGGGTGTAAGACAGGGATGTAGTCTTTCACCCCTGCTGTTCAATCTAAACGTCGAAGAAGCAATGGCAGAAGTAAAAGAGAGGTTCAATAATGAGATTCAAATTCAGAGTGAAATGTTAAAAATATTAAAATTCGATGACCTCATCGCTATCCTGAGTGAAAGCGAAAAACCATCACAGGACGTATTGAATGGAATGAGCAGTTTAATGAGTACAGAATATGGATTGAGAGTAATGAGAAGCAGCATAAATGAGAACAGCGAGAAATGTAACGTCAGAACTGGTGACCAGTCAAGGAATTCTGCTACGTAGGCAGAATAATAATCCAAGACGGACGGAACAAGGAGGACATAAAAAGCAGACTAGCACTGGCAAAAATGGCATTCCCGGCCAGGAGGAGCCTACTAACATCAAACATAGGTCTCAATTTGAGGAATAAATTCCTGAGAATGTACGTCTCAGAGAGAGACACGGACATTGGGAAAACGAGAAAAAATGGGAATAGAAGCATTTGAGACGAGGTGCTACAGAAGAATGTGGAAAGTTAGGTAGTCATCATTATTTGCCGTCGATTTTTTACATAAAGGAATAGGCTTTATGTCTTATACATAATACTGATATGTTTAACATGTGTTTCCTGTGTTTTATTACATGCTCAATTGCGGATATTTATACTTAATTATATGCACAATTAAAAGCGTTTATATTGAATTCCTTTCACAACTGCAAACATTTAGCTATGTATTTTAAATTTGAACATTTTTTACATTTTTTTCATCAAAAAATTCTGTTACACTATAAAATGGATTTTCAGCCAGCCAGCTGTGCAGTATTCTTTGAAATAGTTTAGAAGGCTGTGTCTCAGAATATCCATTTTAATTTTACCTCTGGCGATATGTTGGTGTATATCTCCTGCTATAAGAAACTGTTTGATATTTGTTTTAATGTGTAATAATGAGTCATACATATACAGATTTACTATTGTACGTAAATTGAGTTTTCTAAACAGAGGTCGGCAGTGATCTCTTGGTCGAGCCCTAAACATTGATCTTACAAGTGGTTTTTTTTTTTCCTTGTATCTTCAATATATATCAGCTATGTGTGTGGAGTGGCCCCATACCAACACAGTCCGCAAGAAATACACTCCTGGAAATGGAAAAAAGAACACATTGACACCGGTGTGTCAGACCCACCATACTTGCTCCGGACACTGCGAGAGGGCTGTACAAGCAATGATCACACGCACGGCACAGCGGACACACCAGGAACCGCGGTGTTGGCCGTCGAATGGCGCTAGCTGCGCAGCATTTGTGCACCGCCGCCGTCAGTGTCAGCCAGTTTGCCGTGGCATACGGAGCTCCATCGCAGTCTTTAACACTGGTAGCATGCCGCGACAGCGTGGACGTGAACCGTATGTGCAGTTGACGGACTTTGAGCGAGGGCGTATAGTGGGCATGCGGGAGGCCGGGTGGACGTACCGCCGAATTGCTCAACACGTGGGGCGTGAGGTCTCCACAGTACATCGATGTTGTCGCCAGTGGTCGGCGGAAGGTGCACGTGCCCGTCGACCTGGGACCGGACCGCAGCGACGCACGGATGCACGCCAAGACCGTAGGATCCTACGCAGTGGCGTAGGGGACCGCACCGCCACTTCCCAGCAAATTAGGGACACTGTTGCTCCTGGGGTATCGGCGAGGACCATTCGCAACCGTCTCCATGAAGCTGGGCTACGGTCCCGCACACCGTTAGGCCGTCTTCCGCTCACGCCCCAACATCGTGCAGCCCGCCTCCAGTGGTGTCGCGCCAGGCGTGAATGGAGGGACGAATGGAGACGTGTCGTCTTCAGCGATGAGAGTCGCTTCTGCCTTGGTGCCAATGATGGTCGTATGCGTGTTTGGCGCTGTGCAGGTGAGCGCCACAATCAGGACTGCATACGACCGAGGCACACAGGGCCAACACCCGGCATCATGGTGTGGGGAGCGATCTCCTACACTGGCCGTACACCACTGGTGATCGTCGAGAGGACACTGAATAGTGCACGGTACATCCAAACCGTCATCGAACCCATCGTTCTACCATTCCTAGACCGGCAAGGGAACTTGCTGTTCCAACAGGACAATGCACGTCCGCATGTATCCCGTGCCACCCAACGTGCTCTAGAAGGTGTAAGTCAACTACCCTGGCCAGCAAGATCTCCGGATCTGTCCCCCATTGAGCATGTTTGGGACTGGATGAAGCGTCGTCTCACGCGGTCTGCACGTCCAGCACGAACGCTGGTCCAACTGAGGCACCAGGTGGAAATGGCATGGCAAGCCGTTCCACAGGACTACATCCAGCATCTCTACGATCGTCTCCATGGGAGAATAGCAGCCTGCATTGCTGCGAAAGGTGGATATACACTGTACTAGTGCCGACATTGTGCATGCTCTGTTGCCTGTGTCTATGTGCCTGTGGTTCTGTCAGTGTGATCATGTGATGTATCTGACCCCAGGAATGTGTCAATAAAGTTTCCCCTTCCTGGGACAATGAATTCACGGTGTTCTTATTTCAATTTCCAGGAGTGTATGAGACAGGAACAGGCCAAAACATGTCTGTCTTAATTAGTTAGGAGTAACAAAATCTCTCAGTTTCCACATTAGGTGTGTTAACTTCATTTTTTTTTTTTTTTTTTTTTTTTTTTTTTTTTTTTTTTTTTTTTGCGTGTGGGACTCCCCAGCTCAATCTGGGGTCAATATGGAATCTAAAAATGTAACAGGTCTAGTTTCTATGTCATTAGATAGTCGTAACAGAAGATTATGGGTCTTTTCAGTACTACACAGCAGTTTGTTGGAGGAGAACTATTGTACTGGCCGGTCGGAGTGGCCGAGTGGTTCTAGGCGCTACAGTCAGGAACCGCGCGACCGCTAGGGTCGCAGTTTCGAACAGGTTCGAACCGTGCCTCAGGCATGGATGTGGGTGATGTCCTTAGGTTGGTTAGGTTTGAGTAGTTCTAAGTTCTAGGGGACTGATGACCTCAGTAGTTAAGTCCCATAGTGCTCAGAGCCATTTGAACTATTGCACTGCAGCATTTAGTGAGTCCAATGACATTTGTTGTAATGCTCATGTGTCCTAGTGAGTTGCAATTATTGTTGTGCCATCCGCATAGAAGACCACAGATTGAGGGACGTGATGTGGCAAATCATTGATGGCAATTATGAGAAAGAAAGGTTCCAAGCATTGATCCCTGAGGTACCACTGTCTCTACCATTTTCATTAGTGAATATCTATTTTTCGCTGAAACATATTGTTTTCTGTTTCTTACGTATGAAGCAATTATTTTTAGTGCTGTAGTTTGTACTCAATAAAATTCAAGTTTCTCAATCAATGTTTCATAAGGGATGCAACCAAAGGCCTTACTTAGGTCACATAAAACCAGAGAGGATTTACCCCTGTTTTCAGAAGCAGTGATTGTCTGCTTTACTGCGTCAAGAACTGCTGAGGTGGTATTTTTTCCTTGTCTGTAAGCAAACTGTTTTTTCGAAAGGAGATTATTTTCTTCAAAATAATCACTTAATTAATTAAATATAAGAATTTCAAATATTTTGTAAATTACAGCAATTATTGAGACTGTGTGGTAATTTTGGGGGAGATTTTTGTCTCGTTCTTCAACAACTGGTATAGCTTTGGTTATTTTTAATAATGCAGGGAAAATTCCGAACTGAAGACGTTTGTTAAAAATGAAGGCTGGTAAGGTAAGGTATGAGGGGGTTCTCTGCAGAATCGGCGAGTAAAGAAATATATGGAAAATACTGACAAGAAGAAGGGACAATATGACAGAACGTCTGCTAAGATATCAGGAAATAACTTCCATGTTACTACAGTTAAAAGCTGTAGAGGAAGGTAGAGATTGGGATACATCAGGCAAATAATTGAGGACATAGGTTCGAAGTGTTAGTCTGAGATCAAAAGGTTGGCACAGGAGAGGAGTTCATGACAGGCTGCTCCAAACCAGTCAGATGGCTGATGACCCGAAATTGCCTGGGTATGTGGTACGTGTTTATTCCAGTCTTTTACTAGTTCATCTCCTCCTACCTTCTCTCTCTGTCCATCTCCTCCTCCCCCTTCTCTGTCCCCCCAGACTCTCTGCCCATCTTCTACCGCTGTCTCTGTCTATTTTCTCCTGCCCCTCTCTCTGTCCATTTACTCCTCTCCCTCTCCCTGTCCATTTCCCCCTCTTTCCTTTCTCTGTCGACCTCTTCCTTTCCCCTCTCTCTGTCTACAACCTCCTCTTCCATTTCTCTACCCATATGCTCCGCTCCTACACTCTGTCCATCTCTTCCTCTCCCCTTTCTCTCTATCCATCTGCCCTCAACACTCTGCCCATCTCCCCTCCCTTCTGTCTGTCCTTGTCGTGCAGCTACCTATGTGTGTCCGTTTGCTCCTCGATTCCTTTCAGATTTATTTAACGTATTTCACACATGTTTGTACACATATTTCACCTGTCGTTCTATCGAATTTCGCTCTGCAGTTTCTCTTCAAGCAGTTCAATATTTATTACATCATTTCCCGTGAACTATGTGTCGTACAACAATATAACTATCAGATACATCCAGTAGTATGTACGATTACTGTCTGCGAACTATGTTGAGAATAGATGTAGCAGCAAACAAGTAATAAAAGGTCATGCCTTATGCGGCAGTCAAGCCTGATGCGACAAACTTTTTACATGAACACTGAAAATGTAGTAAGCGATAATCTTTTCTTTCATCATTTTGTGTGTGGGTGGGGGTTGGGGAGGGGGGGAGAGGGGGAGTGTCAGAGAGAAAAAGTTTCGTTAAGGTTTGAAGCTATGTGTAAAGATTTTGAAAGTCGCTAAGCGCTCTCATTTATTCGATGAACTTAGTTGGCTGTCTGCGCATCATGAGCTACGTTTCCTTTTCAGCCTCGTCTCCAGTGCTTTGCAATATTGGTGGGACTTACCTCCACGGTGATTCTTTCCAGTCGGTAAGTGATTAAGTGATATGTGTAACAAGTTTGCTTTGAAATCGATCTAGTGGTTTAAGAGGAGATGTGCAGCGTACATACCTACATACATACGTACATTAATGCACTTTTATAGTATGCATGGATGTGTATAGAAATTCCGTCGATTGAGTCTCCTAGCGGATGAAGGCCGTACGTCGTTGCTGATCGTTGCTGTTGCAGGTTGAGTCCATTGAAATGATAGCATCAGAGAGAAAATGGCACTTTGACGGGGCAAGATAATAAATAAATGTTGAAAATTCATCTGAACATCAACCCTTCCATGATGCAAGGCACTGTACTGCCACCTTCTTAATCCATATGCTGAAGGCATACTTTCAACTAATACCCGATTGCTATCAACAGTGAGGGTGTTAAGGGTATCAACAGTGAGGGTGTTAAGGTCAAATGCAGTGCTTTTGGACGAAAGTACACAACGAAGAATTTTGACGTTGGTTTCCCATGGGAAATGCTCCTGAGCTAAGCAACGGCGCTGCCATTTGATGGTGGAGTGCTTATACATGTACATAGCAACTGTGTAAGTCACATTTTCAGCCTCTGGTAGAGGGTGCTTCGAACCACTTTGACACTATTTCTGTAGCGTTACACTCTCTAACAGCTCGTGGGAAAAGTGTAACTTACATATTTCTGCGTGAGCTCTGATTTATTTTATTACGATGGTCATTCGTCCGAATATAGGGTGGTACTATAAAATATTTTCGTATTCAGAGGAAAAACTTGGTAGCTGAAATTTCGTGAAGAGCTCTCACGTTACGTTAGATGACGCTCGTGTCTCAACATAACATCTCCGCTGGCCAATGCTAGATACTGGTCTCAAGATAGTCTTACATTGACTGAAACTGACCACCATTTTAATGAATGTTTTTTAAGCGATCAAGAGAGTTTTAATTTGGAAAAAATATTTCATTTAGATCGCTGTCCCTGCAATGATATTTATTTCATTTTCCATTGTTCAGCTATTAACACCGATGTCTTAACCCACCTGAAGCACATTCTTGTGAGGATTGGCCGCCGGGACGGCAGTAACTTGCTCCGGCACCTCAGTGTCCACAGACTGCAGACCGCGCCTTTCACTGAAGTCCGAGCTCAGCGTTGAAAATGAAACAAACAAATAAATACAAACATTTTGTAGTATTTTACAAAACACACTTAAAATAACAAAATTATTAAACATTTACTGAAGTAAATGGCTTGACTAACTGAATAATATATCGTGAGGGTGGCACAATTTGTAGTGGAACACCTTCAAGTGTTGAAACAACGTCACCTACTGTAGGAAATGGCTCGGTTGATCACAAAAGGATCACCTTCTCTCAGCTTCTGAAACACACTATAAAACCACCACCTCAACCCCAGAGAGCACATGACTTAACACCTCAGCGTCACTTGGACCGCCTACCCGATTACGCGACCTCCGTATCGCTTGACGCAATAAACATTTAGGCTTGCCAACCAATGCGAATCATGAGAATAATGAAGAGATGTTCATTATCCATGTCCTAACGGTTTGTAGCACTTCTGTAAGCTGCTTCTTGCTGCGTGACTTTTGCAAGTTTTTTCCTTGCGAAGTATAGAGGAAAACGCTGGGAGTCATTAGAAAAATACTCGCCATTTGAAATCAGCTTAGTCGCCTCCGATCACCAATAATTTAGAAAACGATATTGCAGTGCCTCTGTTATTCTGATTACGATGCCAAGTTCCTCTGGACATGCATGCATGTCCAAAGAAACAGGCACTGTGGTGAACACAGCCGTTAGGAACCACATCAAATGAATACGCAATTGAGAATAAGGGCTACCATCAGTTGTAGAATGGAATGACGACAATGAAAATACGCGCCTGACCGAGACTCAATCCCGGATTTCCCGCTTATCGCGAAAGGTCGCTTTACCATTTGCTATCCGTGCATGACTCACTGCTAGACACATTATTCCATATCGTCAACCATGAGGTCACGACCTGAACTCGTACATCCATTATGTATATTCCCGTGCTGGTCAGACGTTGTATTTGAAAGTCGTTTGCCCGGTATCGGCAGATAAATACGATATGAAAATTTATGCCGGACCAGGACTCGAACCGGGATTTGAGGACATTTGGAAGTTCGGGTCTGGCTGCGAGTCGTGCACGGATAGCCAAATGGTAAAGCGACCGCTCGCGATAAGCGGGAAATCCGGTTCGAGTCTCGGCAGGTACATATTTTCATTATCGTCATTTCATTCTACAGCTGATGGTAGTCATTATTCGCAGTTGTGAATTCATTTGATATGATCCATCTAGAACGTTTAGGGAAAGATCAACCCATCGCTATCAGTTCGGACAAAACCCGCCTTCGTTTCTCAGCCGGAGACGGGCTCTGCTGTCCACAACTGTTCATAGAACCTGCACACGGGCGCGGCCAGGAAACGATACGTTACAACTTGACTGTCGACTAAATCGTGCACGATCGTACTCTCGCCCACATGCAGCTTTCTCGTTTAGGGGAGATACTAAATCACTGGCCACGGGACTGAGTTACTGATCCAGCGTAAACCATACCGCACGGTCATCGACAGCAATCCGCACGGTGCTAATTGTTTCAATGGCGCTCAACACCAACAACAGCGCCGAAGTGGCGTGCATTAGCAGGGAGGCAGCAAAAATATTGCAGGCCTCACCCGACGGACCAAGCGTTATAGCCGACGCCGGTTGGTGAGTCGACCTCTCGGCGTGAATTATGGCGGTGCCGCGGCAGCTGTGGTTGCTATAAAGCGGCTCTGATGAGCACACTCACACACACAACCACACAAACACACACACACACTTTCATCGGCATGGCTCGGTGCGAAGGCGAGCAAGCCCCTGGCGTGAAGAAGACCGGCTGACCTAGCGGGCACAGCCGGCCGAGTGTCCTCGCCATTTAGAGACGCTGCCCGCGAATTTGCGGAGGGCGCCAGCTGCCGCCGGCCGGAGAGGCTTGATGAAAGCGACAGACGCCGTTCTAGGAGTGCAAGCCGAGTGCTAGCGCGCAGAGCGAAACTGTAAACTTATAAAAATAACCAGACCTCTCACAGGCGCTAGTGTAGCGCTCCCATGCTAAAGCCTCCTATTACAAGGTAACGCTGTGTTTGTGCTCGGTAATGATGGTAAACGTGTGATAAAACATTGCATACACTATGACTTAACAGATGCAGATAAGGTCCGAAAGGACTCAGTATCCTTCTTCTTAAAAAAAAAAAAAAAAAAAAGTGGAAATGTGGCTAGTTCAAGTCACACTGCAGATTACAACTTTTCAAGCTAGTTGAAAGAACAAGACAATAAACTGGGGGAAGTAAGCTAGACAAAATAATGCCACACAAAAATAAAGACTGAAAAATAATCCCAAAAAGACAGTCGCAGAATTTGTACCAGGAAATATTAAACAAGAATCAAAAGATATATGGATATGGTGTCTGTTCTTTCGGACATGTCCATGACCTTCTTCTTCTGTGCGAATGCACACATATTACCCGAGCTCTTACGAGACTTGGTAAGAACGTCTTCCACGAGTAATGAGTGTGTTGGGTAGGGACACTACAAGTGTAGTGTGTGGACATATAAGGTGAAAATGTGGGTCTCGCGGGAGGCATGCGCGAGATAGTCCCTGCAGTCGCGCTATCCTCTCTGCCCTCGGTGGCCCAGATGGATAGAGAGTCTGCCATGTAAGCAGGAGGTCCCGGATTCGAGTTCCAGTCGAGGCACAGATTTTCAGCTGTCCTTTTTGATATATCAACGCCCGTCAGCAGCTGAAGGTATTAATATATAAATCTAATTCAGAACCGAAAGAGGAAAACTTAGTGCACGATAAACGAATCTCACTAATTGCTACTTCATAAGTTTCATGCTACTATCTTGAAACGAGAACTTGATACTTTTCGCTCGTACATTCTTATAATTTCCCGTCTTTTTAAGGAGGCTAATACAGAAAACTAGGAAACTACCATCATGCAAGGCAGAGTTGATTACTCAGTAGGAAATGTGAAGTAAATATTTTATTTTGTTCTTTCTTTTCTATTAGTTCCAAAGATCCTTTAAATCCTAGTCCAGAATTCATATTCGTCCTTGCAAATGGCGGTCTTTAATTCGGAAGGTAAGGGCTTTAGCCGAACTGCTACGATTGCGATGTGTCGCTGCAAACTACCTGCCGTGCTAGTCGCTGCATGGTCTGCTAATAATGTCAATAAAATCCTTTCTCGTGCTGTACTTCTGTATCTTACTCCAAGCCACAAGAAATTTACAGCTAAGCAAAATGTAACATTGAACGCTGCTACAACACAAGGAATCGCACCAGAACTGGAAAGCCAGAGTTCGTGTTAATAACGACGGAAAGTCAAAGAGAAAAATAACACTCTTCGTGTGACATCCACAACAGCTGTTCAATTTATTTCTTGATGCATAAATTCGGCCTGCCGATGTGGCCGAGCGGTTCTAGGCGCTTCAGTCTGGATCCGCGCGACCACTACGGTCGCAGGTTCGATTCCTGCCTCGAGTATGGATGTGTGTGATGTCCTTAGGTTAGTTAGGTTTAAGTAGTTCTAAGTTCTAGGGGACTGATGACCTCAGATGTTAAGTCCCACAGTGCTCGGAGCCATTTGAATAACTGCGCTCCAGTTACGCTTGACAAATATTTTATTTGGATAAAATCGTACACACAACCAGAGTTTGAGGCTGTAAATCCTATCTTCAGGCGCTACAAAAAGCAAGGGAAACTAAGGGGACTACTACATTAAGTTAATTAACATCAAAACGGTCCATACAAATGTAAACATTAGGCCGTACTTTGATTGTGAACGAGAAACTCGTACGAGTAATGTACAAAATTCAGCAAATTTATCACGTAGCATGGGAGATCCCGTACGTGAAAGGCACGAAAAGGTTGTTCGAGTCAGCCAGTACCTTATTTGAATATATCAACAAATCAACAAATAAACACTCACTGTCAGCACAATTATAACAACAATTATATATATATATATATATATATATATATGTATAACAATTATATAATAACAATTATAACAACAATTATAACCAATTATACACGATCAGACATTTGACAAAGGCTTCAGGAATTAAAATGAAGGCATAAATGCTAGAGAATGTCAAATTTTGAACCTCAAAAGTAGCTTAGCTTTCAAGTGCCTAGATCGTCGCATGCCATATTCGCCTAGGATGACCGGTCAACAGACTGCCGCGCGATCCGCAACGACGCTCCTCAGCACACATGTACATCATAGATTGGCCGCCACCAGAATGGTTACAGCAAGACACTGCAAATGCTTTCGTGTGCCACCGAAGAAGGACTCCTTATGGATCGGCAGAAGAAGTCGAGCCAGAGCCATTGCTGTCATACTGTGAGGCAACGAGCAGCAAGTTAGGACGTGTGCTGCAGGAACAAGGACTGAGACCAGTGTTCCGGCCCGCCCCCGAGATACGAGGCATGCTGCGTCGTGTTGTAGACGACATAGCTCTTCCTTTCCTGTGCTTGGGGTGTATGATGCCCTTTGCGAGTGCGGCAGCTTCTATGTAGGTCAGACAATTCGCACAGTTACAGAGCATTGTTCCGAGCACAAGAGACATATTAAGCAAATGCTGCTGGACAAGTCAGCTATAGCTGACTGGTCAGGGACTAGCCTGTGCGGCCGCAAGTTGAGATCAAGAATAAGTATCGGGATTAATACAGTTTGAGAAGACGGGAGTCTTGGCTCATGCGTCAACATACGGGGATTCTGTTACAAAAGAGGCGGCTGAGGTTAGAACGAGCAGCAAAAGTTGTAACAGAGACCAGGCGTGTACACTGAGTTAGGGAGTCGAGAGCGGCAGATTGAGACATTGCGCCACCTGACGTCACTCGGACCCTCGGCGGGCCGGAGCTGCCACGAGCTCCCCAACTCACCTGCCGCGCACGCGTCGTTTCGGCATTCTCTGATAGGTTCCAGCGGCCGTATTCGTGGCTATATAAGCGGAAAATCGTGCCAGCCACAGCAGTCAGTAGTTTCATTCCTGGCATCGATGGCGGAGATAGCCTTTGAAAGGTCGAGAATTCTATTCGAAATGAGCAGACTTGAAAACAGAAGATATTTTTCAGACATACCACTGCGGAACACTACGAGGACACTGATAAATTGCTATTATTTGTTGAGCAGAGTTTATTGAAAGAAGTAATTTAAACACAAGGTAAATGGTAATTCAACGTGTTATTCATTTTGTAAGTAGGCTGTTTATGTTTTCTTATTGGCAACGTTACGTAGCGGTCTGTATAAAAATCACTGGCTGTGCTGTGTGCAGTCTGTGGCTAGTTTGCATTGTTGTCTGCCATTGTAGTGTTGGGCAGCGGCAGCTGGATGTGAACAGCGTGTAGCGTTGCGCAGTTGGAGGTGAGCCGCCAGCAGTGGTGGACGTGGGGAGAGAGATGGCGGAGTTTTGTAATTTGTCATGAACTGCTATGTATATTATGACTATTAAGGTAAATACATTGTTTGTTCTCTATTAATATCTTTCATTTGCTAACTATCCCTATCAGTAGTTAGTGCCTTCCGTAGTTTGAATCTTTTATTTAGCTGGCAGTAGTGGCGCTCGCTGTACTGCAGTAGTTCGAGTAACCAAGATTTTTGTGAGGTAAGCGATTTGTGAAATGCATAGGTTAATGTTAGTCAGGGCCATTCTTTTGTAGGGATTTCTGAAAGTCAGATTGCGTTGCGCTAAAAATATTGTGTGTCAGGTTAAGGACAGTCATGTATAATTGTTCAAAGGGGACGTTTCAATTTGTCGCCTTTGTACCTATGAATGCACACAATTGCTACGAATTCCTTTTATGTTTGGTATCCTACGTAAAAAATAAATAAATCCTCTGTGAATAATGATGAAGCTGCGCTGGACAGCGAGAAATAACGAACCAGGTAACAGTTACCTGCGGCCTCCACGCAATTATATGCATGTAGGTATAGTGGTATGATAAAAGAACATTGTGGATCTTCGGTGACGAAATAATTATCTTGCATTTTCTAAGAACAAATCCTTTATTGTAAAACTTGCTCAAGTCTTAAACAATACAAAGTCATACTACGTTACTATTTAGCGACAGACTATGATTTTCTACCTCTCCAGCCGTAGGTTCGAGTCCTCCCTTTAGCATGGGAGTGTGTGTTGTCCTTAGCGTTAAGTTAGTTTAAGTAGTGTGTAAAGTCTAGGGACCGATGACCTTAGCAGTTTGGTCCCTTATGAATTCACGCACACATTATGATTTTCTATTATAATTTTATTTAATACTTTTTTAATAATGATTTTGTTTCGCGGTCACTACAGTACTCAGTGACGGTCGGTCGGCAACGAACGAAAGAGGGGAAACACTGTCTCAGGTAGGTACATATAAATCAGCTTCTTGAGGCCTTGACGGAACGAAGGGATCCAATCGCTTCCGAATTGTTAGTCTTAATTGCGGAAATCGCTACAGCCAAGGAACTAGGAGTTCTACAGAACCACACAGATTCCTTAATAGAAAAATTAACAGTAGCGAGAACGGTGTCATAGTTGCCATAATCGGATATAGGGGCTGCACTACGTGACAGAAAATGTAAGCACCCAGATGATATGGTCGGATGTCTTCGTAACTTCGTAATAGTACTCACCGTCGGCGAGTATATAAATGTACATCTTTGAGTGGTGTCTGTTGTGTCGGACACGTCCGACAGAATAGGCACCAATCGTGATGAGACAGGTGGTGCATACATTTATGTAAAACTGAGTCTGCGACGGCTCCTTGACGTTTGCCTAAGTGCAGTTGCGCAAGTGTCGTCCGAACTTCTACGGGAATCAATAATTTGTGAGAAGGGGGTTAATGGACGAGGGACGCTGTATTGCACCGTGCGGTAAGCTGGAAATTTGAGTCGGTCAGGGACTGGCCTGTGCGGCCGGAAGTTGAGACCAACAACAAGTATCGGGATTAATTTAAGGAAAATATGTGGAAGTGTGGCCTAACTTGATGCATCATTTATCATTCCCAAAGAAATATTTTTATTTAGTAAGAATTCAGTCATGAGTTAACAGTTACCAAGATTCTTGCGAAATAAATACAAATAGTTAAGATTTTTAACCTAAATTCTCAATGTATAAGGACATTTGCATTATACATAAAATTACATATAGTACTCAAAAATATCAACAGTGCAACACAGTGGTGGCCCGACTACAAACAGATAATTACACTGCTGGCCACCGTAAATGCAACACCAAGAAAGACAAGAGGTAGCACAACAAAATTTATTTTGTAGATAACATGTTGACCAAGTATCAAATGATTACGTTTACAGACGTCTGTGACATGTGGTTCCTGCCAGAATCAGTAGCCAGAGTAGCCGCCATTGTTGGAGATCACTGCTGCCACACGTCTCGGCATTGAGTCAAAGAGACGATGGATGTGTTCCTGGGGTACAGCAGCCCAAGCAGCTTCCACACGTTGCCAAAGATCATCTGGTGTGGCAGCTGGGGATGTAATCTGGGTCACTCTTTGAGCAACCATGGACCACATGTTTTCTATCGGCGAAAGATTCGGAGAGCGAGCCGGCCAGGGAAGCAATTCAATCTGGTTATTGACGAAGAACCTTTGGACAATGCGTGCCACGTGTGGTCGCGCATTATCCTGTTGAAATATGGCTGTGGCCGAGCCCTGAAGGTAAGGAAGGACAACTGGCTCCAGCACCTCGGATATGTAGCGCCGGCTATTTAAAGTACCGGCAATGCTTACTAGAGGCGTGCGAGAGTAATATCCAATACCGCCCCACACCATAATACCCGGTGCAAGACCAGTGTGGCGGTGCATAATGCAGCTGTCCAGCATCCTCTCTCCACGGTGTCTCCACACTCGAATCCGACCATCGTGGTGCTGCAGACAGAAGCGTGACTCGTCAGTAAAGACAACGTCATTCCATTCTGCCGTCCACATCCGTCTGTCATCACACCATTGGCGACGGAGACGTCTGTGGTTCTGCGTCAATGGTAGACGAAGCAATGGACGTCTTGCGGACAGACCACTCTGCTGTAAACGGCGTCGAATGGTACGCGCAGACACTGGATGATGCGTTACAGACGCAATGTGCTGTGCTATGGTTCGGGATGTCACTGAGCAATCCGTCACTGCCATGCGCACAATTTGCCTATCAGCACGTGCAGTGGTGCATCGAGGTGAATGCGATCGACCACGTCGGTCCGTCGTACCCTCCTGCATCCAACGGTCACATATCCGCATTACAGTTGTTTGGTTTCGTCCAACACGACTAGCGATTTCTCTGTATGATAATCCACAATCCCGGTAAGCCACTATCCTTCCTCTGTCGAACTCGGATACTTGATCAAACGATGTTCGCTGTTGTCTACGAGGCATAACTGATCGTCTTGTGAAACAACCACAAGGTAAACACACGTGCCGAACGTACACTCGTCGAAATCGCCAAGCCTTAAATGGCGCTATGAGGTGGCGCCACAGGCGCGCGTGATGTGCGTCTGCGCTGAAATCCTAATCAGTTGCATAAATCATCGCTGCAAACCCATGGTGAAAATTTCACTTGATTCGGATGCTTCCTTCAGGGTGTTGCATTTACGGTGGCCAGCAGTGTAATTAAATACACAAGCGGCGGCACTTTGTCCTCGCAACTAGATGACAACTGTGGGCTGACTCTATAACAGGACTGGAATATAAGTTCAAAAGCATTAAAATGCATACATCTCCACTAGTTATTCTGCTCTCGTATAGACAAGCTGCCCAAAGGCTACCCACATGTAAAACCGAAGCAACAGTATTACTACATTGATCGGCCACAAGCTTGTTACACTTAAATCACGTTAACTACTTAAAAAACTACCGTAGCTCTAAAACACAATTACAATGACAATGACAATTAAACCCCTAATTTTTTAAAGAACACAAGAAACTCAGTGCTGAATTTGCTCAAAGACTTTCATCACTGAGTCAGTTACTCCCTAATCCGCCAATACCAAAAGAATAACAACAAACTACTCAACTAGAGGCTGAACGGGAGATCCTCCAAAGCAGAAAGAAAACGCGTCCCGGCCCCGGGCCAGTGGAGCAGCAACGCGTCAACCGCTGCCGATGCAAGGCTGTCAACATATACCAAACAAGAAACTGTAAAATATCTTTGATCCAAATTAACATACACAGTAACACCTAAACGAGGAATTGACAATTCAACTACTAAAACTTCAGTGTTGCAGCGGCCAGATAACAACATTGCAAATTAACCTTTCCAACAATAACAGCAAGAAATCTGTAAGATCATTTACTTATTACATAATAATTCCAACAAGGTTTAAAAAATCAAGTTATGCCTTCACTGGGGCGTCTTAGGGGTTAACAGACAGGTAGGCACTGGATAATAATGCCCTCCTGTTAGTGGTTGCTAGCAAGATGTTCAAAACATCTCGGAGTATTTAGCACACCAGAACTGACTGATGCATGTCGTAACCAGGTTGCACGAGACGTGAGCCACTCCTTGCCCACTGCACTTGCCGGTAGCAAATTTCAGCGCTGCAGGAAAACACGGGGACCCAGAGCCGAAAGGTCAACGGTGTTAACTCGCTGCAATCACCGAGCGGGGTGGCGCACTGGCTAGCACAATGGACTCTCATTCGGTAGGACGCCGGTTCAAACCCACGTCCGGCCATCCTGATTTAACTTTTCCATGATTTCCCTAAATCGCTTCCGGCAAATGCCGGGATGGTTCCTTTGAAATCCCACGGCTGACTTCCTTCCCCATCCTTCCCTAATTGGACGGCACCGATGACCTCGCCGTTTCGTCCCCTCTCCCAAATCAACCAACCAACCAACGTAGCTGCAATCGCCAGGACGCCGAGCACTCAGGCACACCCGTCGAGCTCCGTGTCCGACACAGCTCTCGCCACCATCCAGCCCCAGTGCGAACACATGACCCACCAAAGATGATACGACGAGGGCCAGAGTCCACGGAATGCGCGCGCAAGTGGCGCCAGTAGGATCACGCGTGCGCCCTCACGGAAGCCGCTTACGGCTTGGAAGTCACGAATTCTCATCATTTCCTTCCATTGCTTTCCCCATTCTCAGATACATGTAAAAGTATACATAAATGATTACAGATGCGATCTCTTGTGACAGGTAAAACGGCCATCAGAATGCATTAGTGCAATTTTTCTTTAGTGTCTAGTAGGGTGTATAAGGAATACGAACAGCCTAGGATGTTGAGGGATTATTGTAAAGCACACTGAATTGCGGCGCACTCCTGTGAAGCGGAGTTATCAGCCTCTGACAGAATTTGAAAGAGGCCTCACCGTTGGTCTCCATTTGGCCGGTTGGTTGAATCGCGCAATATCCAGATTTTTGGGAGTATTCGGATGTGATAGTGGGCAGATGTTGGACTCCATGAGAACATCACGACAAGAATATTGACCATCGCAAGGAAGAATAGCCATATTGTGCACCAAGCACATCGTGGGGCCTTCACATTAGTGCGTGTCATCCGAGAACAAGTAATTGGCTCCCTGCAACACTTTGTGATGTCTCACACCATTAGTCCCAAACTATCAGCAGCCGGACTAGGGTATTGTCGTCCTATGTGTAGGCTGACATTAACAGCACAACACAAGCGGCTGTGTCTCAAGTATTGGGTTATTGGGAAGAATGGGATCCTGATGAGTGGCGTCGCACTGTTTTCAGCGACGAATCGCGGTTTAGCACTACTGGAGACAGGTCCCATTTTTCCAATATTTTCGAGTAGCATAGTAGTAGTACTCACGGCGTCACGGTGCATCAAGCCATGGGGTATGACTCCAGATCAGGCTTGTAGTGGTATGACAGCGTAACGGTACGTCATGTGATACTTCTCAGGCTACAGTACGACAGTACCATTTTTCAGCAGAACAGTGCCAGCGCACACACGACACACGCCTCTATTGCACCAAAAAGAGCGCCGTTCGCCAGACAAGTAGCTTCGAAACCACCAACAATGCGCTTACCCAGCGGACAACAACAGTTTTGCCGCACTGAGACCCGCCAACTCCCTCTCCCTCCACATTACTATGATTTCGGCCAGCGATGGGGCCAGTGCCAGGTGTCAGGGTCGCAGATGTGCCACGAATCGGCACCCTATGATCCCTCTGCGTGAGGCTGAAATACTCCCTCGTTCAGCAAGACTCAAGGTCTGTCCCCGATAGAACATGTGAGCGACTAGCTCGGACGTCAACTGCGTGTCGGTGGCAGCATCCAGGATATCAAGCACCAGTCGCAGCAGATGTTGGCTACCTCGTCTCAGTGGAGCATACAACGCCTTTATGACACCCTTTTGAATCGACTGAGTGCACATGTCCAGGACATAAGTGGTTTCATACCTTCTAGTTCTCTGTAAATGCCGGCGAGAGTGGCCGAGCGGTTCTAGGCGCTACAGCCTAGAACCGCGAGACCGCTACGGTCGCAGGTTCGTATCCTGCCTCGGGCATGGATGTGTGTGATGTCCTTAGGTTAGTTAGGTTTAAGGGGGGGTAGGACGTCAAACTGGCCGACTTGGAGCACGAGAGGCACCATAGGACATTTCAATTTCCACTGTCTATACTTTTACAAATAAATTCATAAAACTTTGTCAGCATGACCAGGAAGGATTCAGAATTTACACTCATAGCAGTGGAAGTTCCAAAACATAACGAAGTAATTTTTTTTACTTGTGAAATTTCATCATTTTTTTCACTTACTAATGGCAGGATTTGTTGCTATAGGTACACATTTCTTCATAAGTAAGAGAGATTCTTCGATGAATTTTGCACAGCATACAAACTATACTTAAAGGTGTATGAAACTCTAGAATTTTCCAAATCTATTAAAAACTGTGGTAAAAATTGAGGTAATTAACTATAAAATTTGTTTTTTTTTTCTAAACATGAAGTTTAAAATATAACATTTCATTCGTTTTTCCATAAAGTAAATAAATTACAGAGTTTCATGTACCTGTGAGTATGGTATGTATGCTGTGCTAAATTCATCGAAGTATCTCTCTAACTTATGAAGAAAAGTGTGCCTATAGCAACAAATGCAGCAATTAGTAAGTGAAAAAATGATGAAATTTCGCACGTACAAAAATTTTATTTTGTTATGTTTTCGAACTTCCACTGCAATGAGTGTGAATCCTGAATCCTTCCTGGTGATGCTGACAAAGTTTTATCAATTTATTTGTAAAAGTATCGACACTGGAAATTAAAATGTCCTGAGATGCCTACCCCCCCTTAAGTAGTTCTACGTTCTAGGGAACTGATGACCTCAGAAGTTAAGTCCCATAGTGCTCAGAGCCATTTGAACCTTTTTCTCTGTAAATGTGTCTCGGTGGTGTAAGCAGTGAAATAACATCCCGATCTGTGAAGGTTCCTCCCATCGACCCCGTCATGTGTTTGTCAGGCAGTATATGCCAGAAGAGAACTATGGAGACCGTTTTCAACGAAAATAAAGAATACACTTGGAGCATTCCGCTCACAAGGCCTAACTATCGGGGAAACACAAGATCATAGATATGAAATTGAATGTAGCGTGGAAATTCGTAAAATGACCTTCTCGTCTGAACTGCGTCTTTTACGCCGTGACCAGTGTTTCCTAAGGAGAGCTCGTGTCTTCTCGGGTCTCTGCGTTTCGGGACGAGAGCTCCAGGACGGCGTCTGTCGCCGAGAGCCGGAAGCCCAGATAGACCGAGGCCGCCCGCTGACCCGACCCGGCGCACCGAGCCACTCGCCCAGTGCGATCACGGCCGGCGTGGTGCGGCTTTCTTCCCGTCAGATGTGAGCGCGGCGCCGGCGACACGCGATCTGTCTTGTAGTCCGTCAAAGGGCACGGACGGCTGTCGCGACGCACCGGTCGTACCGAAACGGCCGACCACCGCGGCAGACGCACCGGACGGCAGCCGCCGGCCCGGAAAGGAGAATTTTCATTTGCGTGTCAGCCACCTTCTCATCGCGGTTTTACAAGTTGGCGAACACGCGCCGCTCGTGTTACGCGGCGTAAATGGAAATAAGGGGGGCGATGCTTCCAGTCTGCAGAACACGTCCTGCTTCGCTTTCCTTTCTTTCTTTATTTGTCTCCCGGTCGGCGCGAGTGCCGCTTCCGTCACTCCTCGGAAAGGAACCCGTGACGACAGCAGAAGTGCGGGCAGATCGATGACTTACTTGAGAAATGCGACAGGTCTCTCTGCGTGTCGTTTTCCCGTGCAGTGAGAGCATCAAGCAGGCTCTAGTGTGCGGGGAACTACTGTAGCACCGAGGTGCCCGGCCGCGGCCAGTACTACACCACTGTACGCCATTTAGATCTACCTACACTTAATAAGTTGTTCTCTTATACGCGTTTCATCAAGGTGCAATAAAGACAAAATAGGAAATGTAAACCATGACACCTTGTTAGTGTGTACTATCCCTGTCTATTAAAATGATCAATAAGCAAATAGGATCCACTCCGCTAGATACTTCGTTACTAGTTCACACTTTGGGTAACGTATGCTCTAGGCATGTGCATATCCACGACTTGTTTCTGCGGGATGGGGGGACACAGTTTGTTTTATTTACTCCCCACCCCGAATTCCACCAACTTAACGCGCAGTCATGCCCAGTTTCGACAGGTCACAGATGCTTACGATTCTAATAATAGTGGCAATAACATATACGAGGTGTTCTCCGCTCAGGGACTGGGTATTGTGTTGTCCTAATCATTATCATTTCATCCCCATGGACGTGCAAGTCGCCGCAGTGGCGTCAAGAAAGCACATGATCACAATTAACATGGGTACGAAAACCAATGGTTTCTCCAATATGCCGTATGCGTAAGTGCAGTAATGACAGAGTTAAAGCACTGTAATTTCTAAGGCTAAGTTTATCTCGAAACACCACAAGTGAAGCGTAAATTTCAAAATGATTGCCCCTCGTGTGATTTCATCATAATTCCAAATATCTAAATACTTGTAAACAAACTTTCGATTAGTGTGTCAGTTGCGGCTTGTCTCGTAGATCCCTCGTCCTGAAATAGAGGGACTTAGTTTGTGGTAGGGTCGTTTAAATGATATGCTGTATTGCAACTTTGTTGACAACTCCAGGAATACAGTGTGGCTGGTTGTCAGTGAATTCAGAGCATGCATGGGATCTTTGAACGTGTATGGCATCAATGAGATGTGGTGAAACATACCTTATATGAACGTTGGCCATACGGAGTACTATTTCCGATATGTTTGTCCTCAAGTGCACACATTGCGTAATCAAAAGTGTGTGGACACTTATTAGTGTATATGTGTATATGTCCACCCTCCGCCTTCGCAAGGGCTTGAACTCTGCTGGTTGGAGACACTTTCAATGAGCTGTTTGACAGTCTGCGCAGGCCATTCTTCCTCCTATTCCTCTTCTTTTTTCTCTTCCATTTGAAAGAGAGGCTGTTGGCCCGTTCAGAAACCAAAGGGATTTAACAACACCGTTGTCTCCATTTACTCACTGGCCGTCTTACATCCGGTTTTCCAGTTCGTTTGAAATGGAACGCTTGTCATGGCAGGCACTCAGGTGCCATCCTTTTGATATAGCCATACCATTTCTTTTGGTAGTGTTGAAACATCCCCTTGAAATTATACAAGACTGTGCTTAAACTGACACACAATATTTTGTTAGCGCAACGCAATCTGACTTTCAAAATTCCCTACAAAAGAATGGCCCTGACTAACATTAAACTATACCTTTCACAAATCACTTACCTCACAAAAATCTTCGCTGCTCAAGCTACTGCAATACAGCGAGCGCCACTACTGCCAGCTAAATAAAAGATTCAAACTATGGAAGGCACTAACTACTGATAGGGATAGTTAGCAAATGAAAGATATTAATAGAGAACAAACAATGTATTTACCTTGATATCATCATATATAAATATAGCAGTTCATGACAAATTTCAAAACTCCGCCATCTCTCTCCCCACATCCACCACTGCTGGCGGCTCACCTCCAACTGCGCAACGCTACGCGCTGTTCACATCCAGCTGCCGCTGCCCAACACTACAATGGCAGACAACAATGCAAACTAGCCACAGACTGCACACAGCACAGCCAGTGATTTTCATATTGAGCGCTACGTAACGTTGCCAATAAGAAAACATAAACAGCCTACTTACATAGAGAAAACATAAACAGCCTACTTACATAGCCCCCATGCTCCCCACAAAAAATTTTTCAAATTCGTTTGGGCAGTGGCCAATACAGATTTGAAAAAATTTTTCATAATTACAATAACAAAGAAATCAAATGCACACACTTATTGATACAATGTTGGTCAAAAGCTAAAATTTTCTCACAGTCCATAAAGACAGTCCACATTGTTCATCACAGTAAAAATGCAGAGTTTTTCTCAAAGTCTGAGCAGTAAAAGAAAATGCACACAGAAGTAGTGGATTTCCATGCAGTCTTGAAGAAGTAGTGTTGTCCTTCCAACGGAAAAACAGTGCTGACTCTTGACATGCAGACAGGTAATACTCCACAACAGAGCAAACCCACTGCAGAGTCATTCGACGTTTTGAAGAATATTGGTAGGTAGGTCATCACAGTACAGACCCACTGTAGTCCTGGTAGAGATTACGGTATTAGTGGGCCACCAGAGGTGCAGACCCACTGCAGGCCTTGTAGAAATAATGGTATTGATGGATCATCAAAGATGCAGACCCACTGTAGTCCTTGTAGAGATAGCCAGCAGCCATCAGTTGTGACTGTGCAGGTGCACAATCACTAATGAAGAGTCTTGCGGATAATATAGCAAGTCTATAAACCACCACTTGTGCACTCACAAAGTTTTTGAAATTGTCCTTAGAACCAGCAATGCTGTTATCCAGTCCCTTGCTGAATTATTAACACACATGCAAACACTATCAGTCCCTACTTCTCACATATTGTCCATATACTATGACCAACAGAAACGTGTGCAGTGAAATGTAACTTAATTTGAAGAACTGGTGTCTGTTTTGGTCACGATTTACGTTGTGAGAATAGCCTTGTCGCGCCCAGTTATTATTTCTTTCATCGCGGAATTGCGACGGATGTGACCTATAATTGTTGTATTCCTGTTTTCGCATCCGGCGACTGTCTGTGTCAATTTCTAATTCTTGTAGGAGTCCCTGAAAAGCTTCAATGTCGTCTTTGCAACGTCCTGCTAAAATAATATGCCGTAAATGTTCAGGTAATTTGATTAAGCAAATGCGGATGAGTTCTGAGGGGCTGTATGGGTTTGACAGGTACTGATTCTTGTGCAACATGTCTTCAAAATATTTCACAAGACTGGAGAATTCAGATTGTTCGAAATGTTTCATCATTATGATGCCATGTTTTATGCGGTCTTGTGTGGCTTGAGACCAATATGCTGAGAGGAAGGCATGGTAAAATTCTCCTTCACTGTGGCAATCGTGAATGACCGATCGCATTCTTACAGCTGGTTCATTCTCTAAGTAGCCACACATAAATTCTAATCTGTGCTCCAATGACCAGTTGGGAGGAAAACAATGAGAGAATTGATGGAGCCATGCTTGTGGATGAATGTCGTTGCCAGAATTTTTAAATGTTTTGAATTTACGTGTAGTAATGAACAGCTTATAGTCAAAATCATCATGTCGGCGAGTCGCATATCGGTCATTGTTAGGTCGTGTCGGCCGTTCCATCTCAAAATTCGGTGCACATTGCCAATTTCTTTCATAACTTCCGAAATGCCCTGTGTTATTATTTTGCGGCTTTTCCGTATTTCTAAGTCCCTCTTCCCGTGTTGGAGCGCGAGTGTCCTCTGAAATACGTAATTCTTGTATTACCTGTGTCAGCTGATCTTGTACTTCCCGGATTTCTCTTTGGTGTTGTGTGTTAATTTGATTCTGATTTTGTTTGAATTTCCTAATTTGTTCGTACTCTTCTGTGTCATTAAAGACTACCGGTCTTGCGTCAATCAGATTATCATCTACCTTCGTAGATAAATTAGTGAACTGATCCAAAAGTTCGGCTACTTTCTCCGATAGTGTACTTATTTCCTCAGTGTGTTTTTCTGAACCAAGTTTCAGAGTATCTACTGTGTCCTTAAAGTTTTCCTGAGTTTTTGCAAGTTGCGTAACCGAATCGGTAGATGCAACTGAGTCAATTTTAGCCCACAAGGTCTCATGATTTTCATGAACAATGGTTTGCAGCTCTTTTATGGCTGCTTCGTGATTCTGTAATGCATTTTCATGCCGCGAAAAAATAGGTTGAAAATGCTCACAAATTTGTGTTTTTACGTCATTACAGACTTTTTGACATTTCGATTCAATGTTATGTAACTCAGTAGTTAAATCTTCACGCGTTTGTTCAAGAGTTTGTTCCAATGAGTCTAACTTTTGAAGCTGTTGCTGTGTTTGTCTCTGATTTTGTTCCATTGTGTCTAACTGTTGCTGTGTTTGTCTCTGGTGTTGTTCCATTGTGTCTAACTTCTTGAGATTTTGTTCCACTGTGTCTAACTTTTCAAGCTTTTGTCCTATTTGTTGCATTAATTGTAATAACAATGCACTGGTGTCTGAAACATGTTCCTCAGTGCTTTTCGGCAGTGAAGTTGCACCGGCAACATTCACATTTTGACAAGCGGAAAATGTGTCTTGACTCATTTGAGAAAACGGTGAGAACCCAAAACCTGAGTCTGCAGTATTTGCAATATTGTGTTCTGTCATTCCCGATTCCTGAGGCGAGCTGTTGCAGACCAATCGATCGATAACGCTTCCCTGTTCACTACCTGTTTCACTGTCTACACCATTGTTTGCCGCCCGCTCCATTTCCCTATGCGCAATTACCAAATTACTACTTTGAACATTAGTTAATTCATTACTCTGCGGCGCTAACACACTGCCTTCGTCTTCACTGTCATTTCTCAGTTTACTTTGGAGCTTAGTATTACGTTTTTCACACGCCATAATTGTCACAATATTTCACACGATAACACAGAAAAGCACAATTTGAAGAGCAAAATAAAATAACATAGCAATGGAAATAATGTCTACTTAATTGCCAGCGCAGCTGCGAAATACTTGGTGCAAATCTACATGCATGCCACAACTGTTTTACTGTACAACAATGAAAAACTACAACTACAAAGGAAATTCTCTCTATGATTACGCGCTACCAATAAACAATAGCTACACCAATTACACAAACTACAAGAAAAATCAGAAGATTCCAGTGAGGTATCCTGGCAGGTTTGCCATATGAAACATCCCCTTGAAATTATACAAGACTGTGCTTAAACTGACACACAATATTTTGTTAGCGCAACGCAATCTGACTTTCAAAATTCCCTACAAAAGAATGGCCCTGACTAACATTAAACTATACCTTTCACAAATCACTTACCTCACAAAAATCTTCGCTGCTCAAGCTACTGCAATACAGCGAGCGCCACTACTGCCAGCTAAATAAAAGATTCAAACTATGGAAGGCACTAACTACTGATAGGGATAGTTAGCAAATGAAAGATATTAATAGAGAACAAACAATGTATTTACCTTGATATCATCATATATAAATATAGCAGTTCATGACAAATTTCAAAACTCCGCCATCTCTCTCCCCACAGCCACCACTGCTGGCGGCTCACCTCCAACTGCGCAACGCTACGCGCTGTTCACATCCAGCTGCCGCTGCCCAACACTACAATGGCAGACAACAATGCAAACTAGCCACAGACTGCACACAGCACAGCCAGTGATTTTCATATTGAGCGCTACGTAACGTTGCCAATAAGAAAACATAAACAGCCTACTTACATAGAGAAAACATAAACAGCCTACTTACAGTGTCCAATTTCTTCTGTCATTGTTGGTTTTACGTGTACTTGTTGTGTTGTATCTTCAACCGCACTCTGTTTCTTAGCGTTAGTCCAAGAAGTGACAGAAACCTCAGCTGCTTCATTTCTTTGTTCATCTCCTTTTCTCAGGGTTCAGTTTTCACAACCATACATAAGTGCAGGCTTAGGAAGTGTTACCTCTTTCCTCAAGTGAGTTCTCCAGGTGACATCATGCGAGTTTTTACAGCCAATGCTCGATGGTCCCTGTCCGTTAGTGCATGAGCATGTCTGCTCTTCGATTAGTTGTGGTTGCTTCTTCGCGTTTGCACTTCGGATTCAGCTCACCAACAGTCGACTTGGAGTGCTTTAGAACAGTTGAAATATCTTTGATGGATTTGTCACTCAGATGACATTTAGTGGTAAGTCCACATTTGAATCCACGGACCTCTCCTAACCGAACCAGTATGCTGTTGGTGCTCCCTTAACGACAACATCATGCTCTCTGCATCCTTTCATTTTATTTATTCATTTAACCTGATATGATTAGGATGGAGCAGGGTTTCACACATACATACCTTTTATCCACCTTAGTTATTTTAATATTTTGATATGACAAATTATACTGACAATGTGAGCAAACAATACTGACTATGGACTAATGAAGTTAGTACTGGCTGTGCTTGCATTACTGCTGTTGCTACCACTAACAGTAAAAACAATAATAATGATAGTAATGACATTAATAACGATAATAAAAACAATAAACATAATAGATAGGAAAAAAGTATAGGTGTACAGAATAGATGTTTTATGATAAAACGAGTTCTGGGGAAAGGAAACTTGAGGAGAGTGCACCAGCTAAGAACACAGAGAGATGAGGAAGATCTGGTTGGAAAGAATAATGCACAAGGGTAACGAGTGCGTACAGGGACAACCGTAATCATTATTGTTGTTTTAGTAAATACGTCATTAACTGTCATCTGAAGCTGTAGGTGTTCAAATGGCTCTGAGCACTATGGGACTTAACATCCATGGTCATCAGTCCCCTAGAACTTAGAACTACTTAAACCGAACTAACCTAAGGACATCACACAACACCCAGCCATCACGAGGCAGAGAAAATCCCTGACCCCGCCGGGAATCGAACCAGGGAGCCCGGGCGTGGGAAGCGAGAACGCTACCGCACGACCACGAGATGCGGCGCTGTAGGTGTTATTAAGTTCTCTTATTTAATGTGGGAGGTTATTCCAGTTACTGATAAGGACTTCGCGAAAGTGCCTGAACAGTGGCGTTGGACAGAAAAGATTTTGTTGTTATGGGAGCGGAATTTTCAGCCATGTTGTTCGAGAAAGAGCATTGAGATCGATGAAAGATACTTGGTACTTGGATAGACGCGTGGTCTTAAGGACCGACACGGTAGCTCAGCCTGTTCGAAAAAGCTCGCTGCTCTCTATAATAATAATAATAATAAAAACTGAGGGAAGAGATCAGCAGCAAACTTCGACGAATGTCACGTGACGTCCGCTACGACCAAACACAACGAACAATCACGAACAAAATACAAAAAAGGGGGGTGGGGTTGCGTATTTGATTAATAATCGAAACCTCTTCGGTCCCGGGTTCGAATCACGCCACTACTTAAATATTGATTAATAATCGGCATAAGAAGTCACCCCCGTTCTGCTAACTGCTAAAGGCATTGTCAAAGACGGTGGAGGAGCGGACAGAGGTTCAGGGCACTCTCTTCTCTCAAGGATGGGAAACTGCCCGTCAAGGCGGAAAAATTGACAATGGACAAGCGCATGAGAATGCAGAAGGCAATGGAAACCACAGTATTAAAGAAACGTAACGAGTATCCACAGGACATGTGGCCTGTGATTGAAAAGTGTCATGATGATCTCTCCATGGGCAAAAGCTTCCGGGAATAGTCCCCCTTTGGGATCTCTGGGAGGAGATTGCCAAATGGGAGGTGACCATGAGAAAAAGATTTAATAATCAACGAAAGGATAACGTTCTAGGGGTCGAGGAGTGGGAAGTCAGAAACTTGAACGTGGTAGGGAAACTAGAAAATCTGAAAATGGAAATGCAGAGGCTCATTCTAGATATAGTAGGGGCTAGTGAAGTGAAATGTAAAGAAGACAAGGATTTCTGGTCAGATGGGTATAGGGTAATCTCAACAGCAGCAGAAAATGGTATAACGGGAGTAGGATTAGTTATGAATAGGAAGGTAGGGCACAGAGTGTGTTACTGTGAACAGGTCAATTATAGGGTTGTTCTTATCAGAATCGACAGGAAACCAACACCGACAACGATATTTCAGGTATACATGCCGACGTAGCAAACTGAAGATGAAGAGAAAGAGAAAGTATGTACATGAGGATACTGAAAGGGTAATACAGTACGTAAATGGAGATGAAAATCTAATGATCATGGGGGACTGGAATGTAGTTGTACGGGAAGCAGTAGAAGAAAAGGTTACAGGTGAATATGGGCCCGGTACAAGGAATGAGTGAGGAGAATGACTAATTGAGTTCTGTAACAAATTTCAGATATTAATTTCGAATACTCTGTTCTAGAACCACTATAGGAGGAGGTATACTTGGAAAAGGTAAGGTGATATAGGAAGTGTTCAGTTAGATTACACCACGGTCAGACAGAGATTCAGAAATCAGAACTGGATTTAAGGCGTACCCAGGAGCAGATATAGACTCAGATCACAATATAGTAGAGTTGAAGAGTAGACTGGAGCTTAAGAGATTAGTCAGGAAGAATCAGTTCGCAAAGAAGAGGGATACAGAAGTACCAAGGAATGACGAGATATGCTTGAAGTTTTCTAAGGCTATAGATACAGCAATGAGGAATGGCTCAGTAAACAGTACAGTTGAAGAGGAATGGACATATCTAAAAAAGGACATTACTGAATTTGGAAATAAAAACGCTGGTAGAATGAAGGTAATAGCGAAGAAACGATGGGTAACAGAAGAAATACTTCAGTTGATCGATGAAAGGAGTAAGTACAAAAATGCTCCGGGAAACTCAGGAATACAGAAATATAATTCGCTGAGGAATGAAACAAACAGGAAGCGCAGGGAAGCTAAGACGAAATGGGTGCATGAAAAATGTAAAGAAATCGAAAAAGAAATGATTGTCGGAAGGACAGACTCAGCATACAGAAAGTCAAGACATCCTTCGGTGACATTAAAAGCAAGGGTGGTAACATTAAGAGTGAAATGGGAATTCCACTGTTAAATGCAGAGGAGAGAACGGATAAGTGAAAAGAGTAAGTTGAAAGCCTCTATGAGGGGAAGATTTATCTCATGTGATAGAAGAAGAAACAGGAGTCGATGTAGAGGAGATAGGGGATCCAGTACTAGAATCAGAATGTAAAAGAGTTTTGGAGGATTTAAGTTTAAATAAGGTAGAAGGGATGGATAACATTCCATCAGAATTTATAAAATCATGGGGGATGTGGCAACAAAACGATTATTCACGTTGATGCGCAGAATGTATGAATCTGGCAACATATCGTCTGACTATCGGAAAAATATCACCCACACAATTGAGAAGCCTGCAAGAGTTGACAAGTGCGAGAATTATCGCCGAATCAGTTTAACAGCTCGTGAATCCAAGTTGCACACAAGAATAATGCATAGAAGAATGGAAAAGAAAATTGATGATCTGTTAGATAACGGTCAGTTTGGCTTTAGGAAAGGTAAATGCACCAGAGAGGCAATTCTGACGTCGCGACTGGCAGTGGAAGCAAGACTAAAGAATACTCAAGACGAAAAGAAAGGTTCAGGAGTGGAATTAAAATACAAGGTGAAAAGATATCAATGACACGATTCGCAGATGACATTGCTGTCCTGAGTGAAAAATGAAGAAAGGAATTATCTGCTGAACGGAATGAACAATCTAACGAGTACATAATATGGACCGAGAGTAAATCGAAGAAAGACGAATGTAATGAGAAGTAGCAGAAATGAAAACAGCGAGAAACTTAACATCAGGATTGATAGTCACGAAGTAGATGAAGTTAAGGAATTCTGCTACCTAGGCAGTAAAATAACCAATGACGGACCGAGCAAGGAGGATATCAAAAGCAGACTATAAATGGCAAAAAGGGTATTCCTGGCCAAGGGAAGTCTTCTAGTATCAAACATAGGCTGGAGTACAGCACTGTAGGGGAGTGAAACATGGACTGTGATAAAAGTGGAACAGAAAAGAATCGAAGCATATGAGATGCTGTGCTACAGACACATGTTGAAAATTAGATGGACTGATCAGGTAAGGAATGAGGAGGTTCTGCACAGAAATGGAGATGAAAGAAATTTGTGGAAAACACTGATGAGGAGAAGAGAAAGGACATATGTTAAGACATCACGGAATGACTTCGATGGTACGAGAGGGAGCTGTAGAAGGTAAAAACTGTAGAGGAAGACCGAGATTGTAATACATCCAGCAAATAATTGAGGACGTAGGTTGCAAGTGCTTATCTGAGATGAAGAGGTTAGCACAGGAGAGGAATTCGTGGCGGGCCGCATCAAATCATTCAGAAGTCTGATGACCCAAAAAGAAAAAAACATAAGGTAGTAGTGAAAACAGAGGGTATTGAAATCTCTGCGTTTGCCTGCGTACGCCAGGTACACAGTGCATATGATGGTTTAATATGATCAAAGAGTCGAACATCACAAACATAGCGAGCACCGGCATTCATAACCAGTTCCAGGCGCCGTGAGATTTCCTGAGAAAGGCCTTGAAGAATAACATCACTGTAATCGATAACCGGAAGTATAAGTGTTTGTACAAGACATTTTTTTAGGTCAAGACGAATGAGTTTCTTACGTTGTCGTAAGTAAGGCATGGAAAGATGTTGATGCCTTCTTGCACACTGCAGTTATCCTTAATCTTGCACCCATTTTGGAAGTGCACATAGACGTACTGAGATTCTCGACAGCTGTCTTCCGGTTTAGTGATTTTTCACTTAGACTGGAGGTCATCATGGTGTACGTGGTATTTGCAGTAGGACGAAAAAGATGACACGTCAGTGACATACAACGAAAAGAATATGGGACCTAATACCGAACCCTGGGTCACACGTGGTACTACCTGCCTCCATTATGACTATGGTGGCAGACAGGACGCACTGTTGGCGAAACCTCAGGCATGAGCGAAACCACTGCACTGCACTTGGTGAGAAATTCGGGCTCCTAATCAAACGAAACTACACTGAAGAGCCAAAGAAAGTGGAACACCAGCCTAATATCATGGAGGGCCGCGAGCAGGCAGAAGTGCCGCAACACGACGTGTCGTGGACAAGACTAATGTCTGAAGTAGTGCTGGGGGGGGGGGGGGGGGAATGAGACCATGAATCCTAGAGGGCTGTCCATAAATCCGTAAGAGTACGAGGGGGTGGAGATCTCTTCTAAACAGCACGTCGCAAGGCATCCCAGTTATGCTCAATAATGTTTGTGTCTGGGGAGTATGGTGACCAGCGGAAGTATTTAAACTCAGAAGAGTGTTCCTGGAGCTACTCTGTAGCAGTTCTGGACATTTGGATGTCGCATTGTGCTGCTGGAATTGCCCAACTCCGTCGGAATACATAATGGACATGAATGGATGTAGGTGATCAGACAGGATGCTTACGTAGTGTCACCTGTCAGAGTCGTAACTAGACGTATCAGGGTCCCTAGATTACTCAAACTGCACACGCCCCACATCATTACACAGCCTCCACCAACTTGAACAGTCCCCTGCTGACATGCAGGGTCCATAGATTCATGAGGTTGTCTCCGTACCAGTACATGTCCATCCGCTCGATACAATTAAGAATCGTCTGACTAGGCAACATTTTTGCAGTCATCAATAGCCAAGTGTCGATGTTGACGCGCCCAGCCGAGGCCTGAAGCTTTCTGTCGTGCAGTTATCAATGCTACACGAGTGGACCTTCGGCTCCGAAAGCCCATATCGATGAAGTTTCCTTGAAGGGTTCGCACCCTGATACTTGCTGATTTTCCAGCGTTGAAATCTGCAGCAGTTTGCGGAAGGGTTGCACTTAAGTCACGTTGAACGATTCTCTTCAGTCGTCGTTGGTCCCGTTTTTGCAGGATCTTTTTCCGGCCCAGCGATATCGGAGATTTGATGTTTTACCAGATTCCTGGTATTCACAGTACACTCGTGAAATGATCGTACGGCAAATTCCCCACTTTATCGCTACCTTGGAGATGCTGTGCTCCATCGCTCGTGCGCCGACTGTGACACCACGTTCAGACTCACTTAAATCTTGATAACCTGCCATTGTAGCAGCAATAACCGATCTAACAACTGCCACAGACACTTGTTGTCTTATATACGCGTTGCTAACCTTAGCGCCGTATCCCACCTGTCTCCATATGTATATGTGAATATACATAACTATACCAGTTTCTTTGGCTCTTCGGTGTACAGGGTTGTAGAGATCTTAGGCTGCTATGTATGGCAAGAAAAATGTCAAAGTCGACAGTGTCAAAGGCTTTACTGATGTTTAAGAAACATATGACAGTCGCCTCTTGTGCATTCATACAACCTTCAGATTATCTCTTAACTTTATTAAGGCAGATGCTGTGCTGCGCTGTTTATGGAAACCTGACTGATATTCGTCTGGTAGGTGGTTTGTAGTTAAGTAGTTTGTTAGCGGGTCTTGACTGTATACTCTAAGGTCATGGACAGTGCAGGAAGAATGCAAATTGGTCAGTGATCAGTAGATGCTGTAGGAACGTCCTTTTTTGGTCGTGGCTTTGCTAGATCCTGATTCCAGATCTCAGGGAAAGTGCTTGTGGTTCAAGAGTGATTGAAGATGTCTGTCGTAGTGGATGAGAGTGGGTGAATAATATGTTTAATCATTCCGACGGTGGTGCCATCGTTGTTAGTAAATGCTGGTTTAATACGCATGATGGCTGTTTTGACAGTATTTTATGCTGGTGGTCCGACTCTCGTGACGTGTAGTGCTCAATTCCGTTGTAATCAAGGATGTACGGACTATTTTGATCCGATGCTGTAGTTTGTAATTGTCTAGAATTTCTTTCGATTTTTAAGACTCTAAGTTTTAATGCCTCTTCAGTCTCCGAAAATTAGCTGAGAAATTTTTAAATTGGTACACGTAAAAATAAGATTTACTTGATTTTTCCTCCCCGTGATGCACGCCTTTCTGTAACGATATCTGATGCCCAGGTCATTCGTTCACTCGCTGTTTATTTGTCGTATTATTCCGTACGACGTGGTGACACTAACGCTTATGCTAACTGGCCGACATCATTTGTCTGAATATGAAATCTGAACCTCATCTTCATTAAATTTTTTTTTTAGGTGACCATTCTATAAAAGGTTACAAATCTGTCTCAAGACAGCACTTGGGAATCTTTATAGATTTTTGAAGATCATACCTGCTGTAGAAGATGCAAGCGTCGGCGTAGTAAGCGTAACTATTCTAAAATTTGGTCACCACTGGTGAGAGTGTTTGGCGTGATTTCACAAATGTTAACATTATAAAGTTAATACAGAAACATTCAGAAACGGAACTAAAACTGAGGGGGACATTATGAGGCAAGACAAAATAAAAAATAAACGTGTTATGCGTGACCAAGTGAGTGGGCTATAGTCATCAGTTTATGACTTGCCAATAATAATTTTCTGCAGTACAGGTTATGGCAGTGAAATACTCACATAAATTCTTTAATGGGTAAACAGGTTTCGACTTGTAGCCCATGGACATTTCTTAGCTGTGGAGCCATGTCAAAAAACGCGGGGAGTCATTTCATCGCAGAAGACTTGCACCCTAGGTCAAGGAGTATCTGTGTACTCGTGAAAGTGACTTATCAGTCTAAACCAGTAATGTCATGAAATAATTTTCGAGAGTATTTGACTGTAATAAACATTATTGGTAAAAGGTTCGCTACTGCTCTTCGTGAGTAACACTGCGAATAGGAACGAACACTTTTTGAATAGGGAATTAATTCTGGGAAAAGACAGTCTACAAATGACACGTTGGACTTCAGTGAAGGAGATTTAATGACAGGCAAAGTGGTGTTTCACACATAAATGCCTATGAGGTTTAATGGGCATGATGTTACGTAAATACAGCTCCTGTCAGTGACGAGACAATGGAGTCTGATAACTGTTATTCTAATTACACAATTGCATAGCTGAGATTGTTGTTGGACACGATGATGGTCTGATCCTGGACCGAGGCTCTACGTAGAAACTGTTTTGTTTGCAATTTTTACGTTACTTCTACTGCAAATAAACCGAAATAATGCTCAGTGTCTTGATTAACATTTTCGTAAATGAAAAGAAGAGGTGAAGGAAAATTTGGGACAGGAAATAAATTTCCAGCAAGGGACTGTAGAGCTACATGAAAACATGAAATCAGATAGTTTTATTGTTTTACAGTTGGTGATTTATACAAGCTGGGTTAATATTCACCGTTAAAACAGTAAAAGCAGTAATTTTCTCGCATTTATTCACAGTATAAACAACGCATTTTTACAGTTGTGAGGTTGTGTTAAGGTTTCTACAGGGAAACCAATTTGGGTTCGTAAAAGGTTCTTTCACAGTGGACTGTATAGAAGCGAACCACGCGTAACGAAATCTTTTACACTTCAATTACAGCTCCTCCTTGGGAGCCGGCCGGTGTGGCCGAGCGGTTCAAGGCGTTACAGTGTGGAACCGCGCGACCGCTACGGTCGCAGGTTCGAATCCTGCCTCGGGCATGGCTGTGTGTGTGTTGTACTTAGGTTAGTTAGGTTTAAGTAGTTCTAAGTTCTAGGGGACTGATGACCTCAGAAGTTAAGTCCCATAGTGCTCAGAGCCGTTTGAACCATTTGAACCTCCTTGGGAAGTTGTTTGCAAACCCAAATTTTTGTTTGCTTTTCCATTTCGTGTCTTTTAAGAAAATGTTAATAAATACTACATATCGAGGAGGTTCAAGAGTGGAATTAAAATTCAAAGTCCAACGATGTCAACGATAAGATTTGCTGATGACATTGTTAACCTGAGTGAAAGTGAAGAAGAGTTACAGTATTTGTTGAACGGAATAAACACTCTAATGAGTGCTGAATAAGGACCGAGAGTAAAGTGAAGAAACACGAAAATAATGAGAAATAGCAGAAATGAGAACAGCGAGAAACTTAACATCCGAACTTGTGATCAAGAAAGTAGATGAAGTTAAGAAACTCTGCTGCCTACGCAGCAAAATAACCCATGACGGGCGGAGTAAGGAGGATATAAAAAGCAGATTACCACTGGCATAAAGGGCATTCCTGGTCAAGAGAAATCTTCTAGTACCAAACATAGGTCTTATTAACTTGAGGAAAAAATTTCTGAGAATGTACGTTTCGAGCACAGCGTTGTATGGTAGTGAAATATAAATGTTTACGAAGTCGGTGAAGAGGAGTAGGCGGGCTGGTCCCCTTGCAAGATATCCGAAACAGTTTTGATCACGCTAACTGTGTGTCTTTGTTATCTATTGCTACAGAAGAGGTTTTTCTTGTTACATATCTCGGTGAGTCTCGGGCTTGTTAGACTCGCGTGAGATCTAATTGCGGTCGGAGTGCGAAAATTTTCATTCTGCTTTTTTTTTCAGGCATTCACCTCCCATCAGTGTAAGGGCAGGATCTGACACTTGATTCGGATTACACGTTAAAGTGGAAGTCTCTTTTCTCCATTAGGTTTACAAAAGTCGCGGAAGTGGCGTCCAAATGAAGGACTCACACCTGACCATTGAGTCACACTGAACTTGATTTGATTTGATCTCAGTGACATTGGCTTTAAGTCGTTTAGGTGGGAAATGTCAGGTGTATAATGGAACATAATACTTCGATACGCACTTTACAGTGGTTTCCATAATATTTACTTATTTAGCACAGACTTCTTCTTTCTTCTTTTTCTTGTGCCTTTGTTCTGCACCTGGACAGGGTCGACATAGTTAATCTGAAGGATCGGCGGATGCTATTCTTGTCGCCACCCCACTACCTACCCCCACCGCTGGACGAAATGAGTGTACCCCAACTGTCTGCGTATACCGTTATTTATGTGAAACTGTGCGAAATGTTACAAATGACTGCTGTTCGTAAGTGAGGCGGAAGTTGGGTACCAGCCCGGTATCCATCTGTTCGGTTGCAGGGAATACCCTAAAAAACACACCCCCAGGTCGCCGGTACCAAAACCCTCGTCGTTAATCCGCCGAGCCGATTCGATCCAGGCTGGCGCACATCCACGTCCGGAAGCGGCGCTTTAAGACGCGTGGCTATGCGGGGGTAAACCATTTAGTAATAATTGTTGTGCAGAAAGAGAACAAATTAACACAGTTTACATTTTTGTTCATTAGTAGGCTACATCAGTGGGGACAAATTGCCGTAGACTATCTTGAAACTACGAGAAACGTTCCGAAAGTAAGTTTCGTCATTTTTTTTCACATGTTAACTTTATTTCCAAAAACAGATACACGATGGCATCGCGAACTAAGCATCTTGTAATATTTTTCGACATAGTCGCCATCGACATTTATAAATTTGTGGTGCCGTGCAATCATTTTAAGAAATCAGCCTGGTAAATATCAGTGCCAGTGCACTTGTGCGATAACATCTTGTACAGTACTCTGGCAATATTGTTTTCATTCGCGGATGTGAAGGGACGCTCACTTCAGCCTTCGTCCTGCATACTCTGCCTTCCTTCTTTGAACGTGCAACGTCAGCTACCAAACATTTGACGAGACATTACGTCTTCACCAAAGACGCTTTGCAGGATTTCATGGATAAGCTAGTCCCGTGTTGGTACTAATACGGAGTAACAGCATCCTCTTACTGGCGACCACGTTGTCAGTATCGTCCATGCGACGTCATGCTGTGTAGTCGAATAACCTCGGGTTCACTTGTCTGCTACCACTCTCTCTTCTTCGGTGCTCCGCGCATGTGTCATCCCTCCCCTCCTGACGTCCCTTTCGACGTTGAATTAGCAACGGGTGTGGAGTCATATGGCCACTGTATGTGCCACCTGGCGTACCATCTTCTATTTCAGAGTCAACGGCGAAACTTCCTTTCTAAACGTCCCTCATATTAGCGCTAGCTGCGATGGACGTGAGAGAAGGGGCGGAGAAAGGAGAGAAAGAGGAACGTGGTAACACAAAGTTAATTAAACCTAACTAAACTAAGGACATCACACACATCCATGCCCGAGGCAGGATTTGAGCCTGCGACCGTAGCAGGCACGCGGGTCCGCACTGAAGCGCCTAGAACCGTTCAGCCACAACGGCCGACGACAGATGAAAGATGCCAGCGAAAGAATGAAGACGTACTGGTAAGTCCGGTGAGAAGATAAAATTATAATAGATGTCTGAAATCAGTGGAAGGAGACGATCTGGGAAAATAGAGTGATGTGACCGACTGAGAAACGAAAAGAGCATGAAGCGTAAATGGGAGAAGATAGAAGCATTTTCTTTACAATTTGACAGAGAGAGTATACGAGGAGATGTGGATGAAATTTCGTAGATTTTATCGCATCTTAGACCTACTGCACGAAGAATTTAAGAAAGCTTTTAAAGATCTACGGATATTGATGACATTGCTGCAGAACTAATCAAGAATGTTGGTGGCAACATGAAAATGATACTGCTGAAACCGATTAGGTCTATCTATAACACAGGAGAGATACCAACCGACTTCAAAAAATGCATCAATGTTCCTATACCGAAGAGGGCAATAGCTACAAAATATGAACAATACCGAATATCGCGCCTAATATCGCATGCTTTAAAACTTCTTATAAAGATAATTCTGAGGAGAATTAAAGAGAAGGTGGAGGATATACTGAGTGAAGATCACTTTGGATTTCAGAGGGGATTAAGAATAAGAGAAGCGATTCTGGCACGGAGGCTTCTCGTCGAAATGGAAATATCGAAAAATAAGCAACTTGTATTACCTTTGTAGTCCTGGAAAAGGCACTTGACAATGTTATCTGGCAAGAGATGTCCAGAGTACTGAAGAAAGAGGGGCTAAAATACAAACACATGCGTGTGACACACAGCTTCTATAAGAACGAAATGGCTCTGACTAGGAATTTTCATCAGGATGAAGAAGCAAAAATTAAAAAGTATGCCCTTTCTCCTCTTATATTCAGTTCTTATATCCAGAAAGCTATAAAGCAAGGGAGTGAAACTACTGACTTAGGAATCAAAATTAATGATCAGAAGATAAACATGCTACGATACGCAGATAATACTGCTGTGGTCAAGGAGACGAAAGAAGGTCTAGAGACGATCCTCAGCACAATGGAAGGGATTTTATGCAGTGGTATGGTATGAGAATGAACAAGACTAAAGGAATTGTATGCAGTGCTAAAGGAGAGTATGAACCTTTAAGAATAAGAATTGGAAGAGAGGAGCTAGAAATGACGAGGAATTTCTCTATTCCGGAAGCAGGATCACAAGGGTTGGCAGAAGCTGTAAGTGAAATATAGCAGCCTAAAACTGAATTTAATTTGAGGAATAACTTAACCACCATCAGTCTGGAAATAAGGAAACGGGCCATGAAACCTTTTGGTTGGAGCTATACGGGTATGCGACTTGGTCAATAGGAAACCAAGAGAGAAAACGGCTAGAAGCCCTGGAGACTTGGTGCTATAGATGGATGATGAAGATCAGCTAGAGAGACAGAGCTACAAATGAAGAGGTGCTGAGAAGCATACAGGGAAGCAGATCTCTGTGGTGGCGCATCCAAATATAATGATGTGACAAAAGTCTGGGATACCTTATAATACTGCGTCAGACCTTCTTTTGCCTGGCCTAGTGTAGCATCTCGCCGTGACATGGACTCAGCAACTCGTTGGAAGTTCAAAAATGGCTCTGAGCACTATGGGACTTAACATCTGTGGTCATCAGTCCCCTAGAACTTAGAACTACTTAAACCTAACTAACCTAAGGACATCACACACATCCATGCCCGAGGCAGGATTCGAACCTGCGACCGTAGCGGTCACGCGGTTCCAGACTGAAGCGCCTGTAACCGCACAGCCACACCGGCTGGCTCTCGTTGGAAGTTCTCTGCCTCTATAGACTTCCATAATTGCGAAAGTGTGGCCGGTGCAGGATTTTGGGCATGAACTGAACTCTCAATTATATCCCATAAATGTCCCATGGGATTCATGCTGGGTGATCTCGATGGCCAGATCATTCGCTCGAATCTGTCCGGAATATTCTTCAAACAATTTGCAGAGAATTGAGGCCAGATTGCATGTTTGAGAATAGGAAGTCCATCAAAGGCTGCTAATTGTCTCCAAGTAGCCGAACATAACCATTTTCAGTCAATGTTCGGTTCACTTGGATCAGAGGATCCAGTCCGTTCGATTCACACACAGCCCGCAGCGTTATGGAGACACAACCAGATTACAGTACCTTGTTGACAACCTCTCCCCATGGCTTCATGGGATCTGCACCACACTCGATCCCTGAAATCAGCTCTTGTCAGTTGAAATCGGGACTCATCTGACTAGGTCACGGACCCAAGAGAGGCGCTGCAGGCGGTGTCGTTCTGTTAGCAAAGGCACTCGCGTCAGTCGTCTACTGCCATAGCCCATTAACGCCAAATTTCGCAGCACTATCGTAACGGATACGTTCGTCGTACGTCCCACGTTGATTCCTGCGGTTTTTCCATCTTGTCTGTTAGCGCTGACAACTCTATGCAGACGCTGCTCTCGGTCGTTAAATGAAGGCCGTGGGCCAGTGCGCTGTCCGTGGTGAGACGTAATACCGGAAATTTGGTATGTACTCACACCATTAAACTACGCTACGAATTTTGCCACCTCAGTGTTAGAGGAGAAAAACTCGTAGGGCACATTTTGAGACATAATACAGGGTGAATCACTAACTATTACCATCAAGAATAGCTCCGAAAGTATGATAGGAGCTGAAAAGTTGTTGGGACAAAAGTTGCATGGGACAACGGAGGCCATAATATGACGCTAGTTTTTTGTTGCTAGGTGGGGTCGCTTCAGAGATATGAAGGTCAGCTTCTTTTTTTTTTATGGGATGCTATAGTTTGGTACCTATTTTCTGATAGCGGCTATCGAGACGAATCCAATCATTTGTAACAGTAACGTCTTTGAAGGTCAACGATGATCACAAAGGTGGCATGAACATCAATTTACAGAAGCTGTTAGAAGTGATGATCATTAGTATCAATGCAGTGCAGCAATCTTCTTATCATGGGTTGAGCGGTATTCCTTCTCACATCGGCACTTATCGAAGTACATGCTCTGACAATTCTCTCTGTCATATCTTCGAGTGTAGTTGGAGCGTCTTTACAAGCAATGTCTTTTACGAATTCCCACAAGAAAAAATCCAGAGTCTGGCGAACGAGCCGGCCACGACGCATCTCCTCCGCGTCCAATCCAACGATTTTGGAATTGTCTCCGCAACTCATTTCTAGCCATCAGCGAAAAATGTGCCGGACACCCATCGTGTGATACCACATTCTGTTCGTTGTTCATAAAGGTGTTTCTTCCAATAACAGACCTAATGTTTCTTGCAGGAATGTGGTGTACTTCCTGCCATTAAGGTTTCCTTCGATGGAATAGGGGCCTATAAATTCTGTCCTCCAGAATCCCACACCGTACATTCACCGGCCATGGTTTTTGGTGTGCAACTTGACGCAGCCAGCATGGATTTTCAGTTGCCCATTTATGCAAGTTATGCAAAGTAACATTTCCATGGTTCGTGAATGTAGCCTCGTCAGTAAATGAGATCAGTTTAATAAATGTGTCATCCCCCTGAATCTGAAGTTAAGCCCACCGGCAAATTCTTGATGGAGACTGATATGGTAAGGATGATGTTTATAGCGATGCGATACACGAACAATACTACTCTGGCTCATGCCAGATTCCCTTGCGATTTGAAGCGAACTAATACAAGGATCTCGAACCACAGTGGCAAGAGTACCAATTTCCGTTTCCTCGTTAGTAACTTTCCTTTGCTGGATATGTTTCCGATGCGTTAAAGATCCAGTTGTTCTCAATTTGTCATACATATATTTAAATGTAGGACGTGTAGGGTGCTGTACGTTGAAGATATCTTTCAGTGTATAAGTCTCTAGCTTTCACTGAATTTCGTTGCCATTCTCAGTAAAAGAGAAGCATATCGACTTGTTCTTCGAAGGGATACATGATTCACATTCGCTTGATACGACGGTACTAGTCTAACCGTTCCTATTAGTGTCCTCGGAGTCTTTCGCAATGGAATACATGAATAAAACGTTCTCGGTTTTCCAGCCGCATCAATTCGAATAAATTGTCGGAAAGACAGGGAAGTTATTGAAGGATTCTGGCTTACCAGATGAAGTGGTGAAGAAATTAACGCCTCGTGCAGCCAGACCTCCCAGGCTCTATGGATTACCAAAGATACACAAGGAAAGTGTTCCTCTGAGGTCCATTGTTAGTGGAATCAGTTCGACCACCTACAGACTTGCTAAATATCTGGCAGGATTATTAGCACCGAAATTGGGACGTTGCGAAAACCATGTTATCAACTCGTTGCAATTTGTTGAGACACTCAAGAGAATGAAGATAGCCCCAAACGACCTAGTGGTTAGCCTGGACGTTGTGTCACTTTTTACGAGGGTGCCAATACAAGATACGCTGGATCTTTTGGCCCAACATTTTCCATCTGGAATCGTTAAATTGTTCCGTCACGTCCTAACGACAACGTACTTTTTGCACTGCGATGAATATTATGAGATGACGGACGGCACAGCCATGGGATCACCACTGTCTCTAGCAGTCGCAAATTTCTTCAAGGAGCACTTTGAGGAGTAGGCTCTGCAAACTGCGACATTACGGCCGTGTTGCTTTATACGATACGTTGATGACACCTTCCTGATATGGCCACATGGCGTAGATACACTACAGCAGTTCGTCGATCATATGAATGGTGTCCATCCCAACATTAAATTTACTGTCGACATGGAGAAACACGGCAAGCTACCATTCTTGGATGTTTTGGTTGAGCGGAAGGCAGGAGGCCAGCTTGGTCATTCAGTGTACCGGAAACCAACACACACTGATTGCCACTTGAATGTCAATGGTTTCCACCACCACGTACACAAGAAAGCTGTCCTGCACACGTTGGTTCATAGAGCCAAGATTATCTCTGACGACGACCACCTACAGTCTGAATTGCAGAACTTAAAACGTGTTTTCGGGGAAAATGGATACAACAAAAGAGACATCGCAAATGCTTTCAAGGGCGCCGACGAAAGACACCTGGTGAATCAGTAGAAGAGGCCAAACGGACTATATTCGTGCCATACTGTGGAGCAACTAGCAGTAAGTTAGGACGTCTGTTGCAGAAACATGGGCTAAGACCAGTGTTCCGGCCCGCCCCCAAGATACGAGATACGTTGCGTCCTGTTGACATTGCTCTTGGAGTGTCCGGTGTGTATGGCGTACCCTGTGAATGTGGCAGCATGTATGTTGGACAAACAATTCGCATGGTTGCGGAGCGTTGTACTGAGCACAAGCGCTATATAAAACAAAGGAGCTAGACAAGTCGGCCATAGCGGAGCATGGCCTAGAAAAACGGACATAAAATACAGTTCTAAAATACAAAAGTGTTGGCTCATGCGTCTACATACTGGGACTCCGTTATAAAGGAAGCGGCCGAGATTCGCTTGAACAACAACAATTTCAACAGAGACCAGGGATACAGACTCACCAAGGCATGGGGGCGTGCGTTGGACATCGAAAGAAAGCAAAGACAGTTGCGCAACGCGGGAGCGGCAGTTTCAAACGTGGCGCCTGCCCCTGGCGCCACATGACGTCACCGGTGCTGCCACGGGCAATAGCTCCGCTAGCTGCCCGGGGCGACTTACGCGCGCGCGCCACATTGGGTCGATCTGACTGGCTGCTGATGACGTCATCATGCCTATACAAGCGAGAAACCGTAGCAGCCCTGGCAGTCAGTGGACTCCTGACGACGATGGCGGAGATGGCCATCGAAAGCTCGAGGATTTTATTCGAATTGACTCGGCTGGAAAACCGAGAACGTTTTGTTCTCGTTACTGTTAGTGTTGTGTTGCGAAACCGTCGAATGGTGTTTACATGTCAGTGGTACGTTGGATGGATACGCCGTATTCGGCGGATGTTTACTATTTGCACGAAATACGAGAGACAATTGCAGCGCGGGATTAGCCGAGCGGTTTTCGCCGACACGGTAGCTCAGTGTGTTCGGTCAGAGGGTTAGCTACCCTCTGTAATAAAAAAAAACTGAGTTAATGGACCAACGACGTACATAAACGGGTGTTTTACGTCCGCCCGGAACAGATGCTCCGAAAGAAGAAAAAAAAAGAAAAAAAAAGAGAAAGCGGTCGAAGGCGTTGCAGTCATGGACTGTGCGGCTGGTCCCAGCGGAGGTTCGAATCCTCTCCTCTGGCATGGGTGTGTGTGTTTGTCCTTAGGAAAATACAGGTTAAGTAGTGTCTTAGCTTAGGGACTGTTAAGTCCCATAAGATTTCACGCACATTTGAACATTTTTGAGAGAGAATTGTCAGAGCATGTGCTTCGATGAGTGGCGAAGTGATAAGGAATACCACTCAATCCTCGATAAGAAAATTGCTGCACTGCATTGATACGGATGGGCATGAATTCGAACACCTTCTGTAAATGGAAGTTCATGACACTTTATGGCCTTTGTTGACCTTCAAAGACCTCACTGTTACGGATCACTGGATTCGTCTCGATAGAAACTATCAGAAAATAGCATCCCATTTTAAAAAAAAATCGAAGTTGACCTTCATATCTCATAAGCGCCCCTACTAGCAACAAAAAAAACCAGCGTCATATTATGGCATCCGTTGTCACATACAACTTTTGTCCCACAAATGTTTCAGCTACTATCAGACTTTCGGAGTTACTGTAGGTGGCAATAGTTAGTGACTCACCCTGTATGTTATTGGAATTATAGCAGAAGGAGCTACTGAGGGAAAGAATTGCCGTTGACGACCAGAGATGTCATAGATGAAGGAGATTTTGAATGATATGGGATGCACTTCATACGCAAACATGAAGAGGAAGACAGACGGAAGAGGGGGATTGTGTACTGCTACAAACAAAGACAGTGTTGAACACTAGAGAGAGAAATTTTCGGAGATAATGTGCCACTATCCCTATTAATTCCCACATTTAATTACCATGCAGCCTCGCGTGTAGGTAGTTGTGCCGGTGACAGGCTGAGAAGTGTGTGATAGGGTGATCACATAATCCGATAATCCCGGCTGTCGCTTGTTTGCAGATAGGTCGCTTGGTATACAGGGCCCGTAGTGCGCCGGGCTATTGCGCTGCCACAGCTGAGGAATGGGACCGCCGGGGGCGCCCGGCGCACGGGCGGCGCCTTTGAGGTGGGAGCCTGCAGCGGCAGCAGCGGCGGCAGGCGGCGCCCGCGACCTGTCGGGGGCCGGCGCTGCTCTGCCGGGCTGACGGACAGCGGGGCTCGGCCGTGGCGGCGATACCGCGGCCAGATAGCGCGTGCCTTTGCCGCCAGCCGCCGCAGCGCCGGGGAGAGCCGTTTCGCGAGCGACCTCCCGTGCCGCGCTGCCCCCTCACAACGGCTGCACCCTGTGACCTGCCGTATCAGTGATACGCGGTGGCGAGATTGCTCACTCACCGCTGGAAAAACGGATACGGTTGCAGCGGCACGCTTAACCCAGCGATAAGGAAGCGACGCTCGAAGCGAGGCTAGAGAGTTACTGGCAGCCCATTTGAATGCTACCGCTGTACTCTGCACCAGGCCTGTTACGGAGGCAGCTAGGAAGTAGGGGCGCTCGCCGACCAGAGTGGCCGAGTGGTTCTAGGAGCTACAGTCTGAAACCGCGCGACCGCTACGGTCGCAAGTTCGAATCCTGCATCGGGCATGGATGTGTGTGATGTCCTTAGGCTAGTTAGGTTTAAGGGGGGTAGGACGTCAAATGGGCTGACTTGGAGCCTGCCGATAATGCTCAAGACGTTCTCAATTGGGGACAGATGCAGCCACCTTCTGGGGAAGGTAGGTTTCGATCAGGACGAAGACAAGAAGTAACACTCTCGCCGTCTGCGGGCCAGCATTATCTTGCTGAAATGTGAATCTCGTATAGAGATAGCAATATAGTGTGTTTTGTAATACACTGAAGCGCCAAAGAAACTGGTAATGCTATGTGTATGCAAATACAGAGATACATAAACAAGCAGAATACGGCACTGCGATCGGCAACGCTTATATAAGACAACAAGAGTTTGGCGCAGTTGTTTGATCGGTTATTGCTGCTACAATGGCAGGTTATCAAGATTTAAGTGAGTTAGAACGTTGTGCTATAATCGGTGCACGAGCGATGGAACGCAGCACATGTGCGGTAGAGATGAAGTGGGGACTTTCCCCTACGATCATTTCACGAGTTTACCGTGAATATGAGGAATCCGGAGACACATCAAATCTCGATATCGCTGCGGCCGGAAATAGATCCAGCAAGAATTGGACCAACGACGACTGAAGAGAATCTTCCAACGCGACAGAAGTGCAACCCTTCCGCAAATTGCTGCAGATTTTAATGCTGGGCCGTCAACAAGTGTCAGCCTGCGAACCATTCAGTGAAACACCATCGATATGGGCTTTCGGAACCGAAGGCCCACTCGTGTAGCCTTGATGACTGCACGACGCAAAGCTTTACACCTCACCTGGGCTTGTCAACGCCGACATTGGACTGTTGACGATTGGGAACATGTTGCTTGGTCAGACGAGTCTCGTTTCCAATTCTATCGAACGAGTGGTAATGTACAGGTGTGGAAACAACCTCATTAATCCATTGACCCTCAACTTCAGCAGGGAACTGTTCAAGCTGGTGCTGGCTCTGCAGTGGAGTCATAGGTGGCAGCTGGAGTGATATGGGGCCCGTTATACGTCTAGCTACGACGAGTGACACGTGCGTAAGCATCCTGTCTGATCGCCTGCATACATTCCTGTCGGTTGCGCATTCCGATGGACTTCGGCAATTCCAGCAGCACAGTGCGACACCCCACGCGTTCAGAATCGCTAAAGAGCGGCTCCAGGAACATTCTTCTGAGTTTAAACACTATCGGTGGCCACCAAACTCCCCACACACGAACATTATTGAGCATAACTGGGATGCCTTGCAACGTGTTTGTCAGAAGATATCTCCACCTCCTCGTACTCTCACGAATTTATGGACAGCCCTGCAGGATTCATGAAGTCAGTTCCATCCAGCACTCCTTCAGGCGTTAGTCGAGTCCATGCCACGTCGTGTTGCGGCACTTCTGCGTTCTGCGTGGGCCCTTCACGTTATTGAGCAGATGTACTAGTTTCTGCGGCTCTTCAGTGTATTTTCTCTAATAGAAATAGTAATATAGTCTATTTTGTAATAAAATTTACCATTGAAACTATGAACACTCACCGGAAACATTCGTTGCACACCTCATCAATTTTTCTAGTTTCTTTAAGGCATATTGGACCCGCCATTTCGACTTTTTGAAGTTTGATGTAAAAATCGTCATAAACCTCATTTTAGTCATTTTTGGCAATATTGGAGCAGATTTTGCGATTTTCGACAGGTTTTCACTATTGAGACTCACTGTGCGGCGAGCGAGCGTGAGCGCTCCTACTTAAATGGCTCTGAGCACTATGGGACGTAACTTCTGAGGTCATCAGTCCCCTAGAACTTAGAACTACTTAAGGAGGGTAGGACGTCAAACGGGCCGACGTGGAGCAGGAGAGGCATCACATTCTCCTTACAGCCGGCCTCGTGGTTCCATAGACGACCGAAGACTGCTGGACATGTCGAGGGTCGACCTCCGTAGCCTCCCCCTCTCACTGGATAGCTGCAATTGACACAACGGCTGAGACTACGCTGTTGGTAATCGGCACTCAGCAATCAGACATTTATTAAGAAGGGTGGGATGTTTATGTCGGCCCTTCCCCTATCCTCTGCGGTGGTCAGAATGGCTATGACATCAGTGTCCTGGTTTTTCCTAGCTGTCTGCTCTCCGAGACTTTCGCAGCTTCATCCTTCAGAGACTCTTTTCTGTTGGCTCGGCACCTCAATACTTATTGTTGCGATAAATCTAGCCTTCCTTGCAACTACTACGCTTTGCCACTAGTATGAAGGTTTATTTCGGCTCCATGGTGTCATTACGTTCCGCTTGCAGACTTGGACGTACAGTAGTTCCCCCGTGCAGCGATTGCTTCCGTGTTTGCCGCAACTTGTCCAGTATTACCCCCTAGTTGGCAGTCTACTTGTCACACAGGAAGTTCGGCGTCCAGGTGCTGAAATGTAGAACTTGGGTGTATTTTTAGTGCTCCCCGGAGATACTATTTTGTGGTGTAACACAACAAAACCACAATTCTCTCTTCCACCCACTGTCGAACCCAAGTAACTGGTGTACAGCGCTCGATGCTTAGCAAGGAGAGCAAAAGTGGGCGACGTACTTAGTTACCATGCATCACGATAAAATCTCGACAAAAATTACACTGCTGGCCATTAAAATTGCTACACCAAGAAGAAATGCAGATGATAAACGGGTATTCATTGGACAAATATATTATACTAGAACTGACATGTGATTACATTTTCAAGCAATTTGGGTCCATGGATCCTGAGAAATCAGTACCCAGAACAACCACCTCTGGCCGTAATAACGGCCTTGATACGCCTGGGCATTGAGTCAAACAGAGCTTGGATGGCGTGTACAGGTACAGCTGCCCATGCAGCTTCAACACGATACTACAGTTCATCAAGAGTAGTGACTGGCGTATTGTGAAGAGCCAGTTGATCGGCCACCATTGATCAGACGTTTTCAATTGGGGAGAGATCTGGAGAAAGTGCTGGCCAGGGCAGCAGTCGAACATTTTCTGTATCCAGAAAGGCCCGTACAGGAACAGCAACATTCGGCCGTGCATTATCCTGCTGAAATGCAGGGTTTCGCAGGGATCGAATGAAGGATAGAGCCACGGGTCGTAACATATCTGAAATGTAACGTCCACTGTTCAAAGTGCCGTCAATGCGAACAAGAGGTGATCGAGACGTGTAACCAATGGCACCCCATACCATCACGCCGGGTGATACGCCAGTATGGCGATGACGAATACACACTTCCAATGTGCGTTCACCGCGATGTCGCCAAACACGGATGCGACCATCATGATGCTGTAAACAGAACCTGGATTCATCCGAAAAAATGACGTTCTGCCATTCGTGCACCCAGGTTCGTCGTTGAGTACACCATCTCAGGCGCTCCTGTCTATGATGCAGCCTCAAAGGTAACCGCAGCCGTGGTCTCCGAGCTGATCGTCCATGCTGCTGCAAACGTCGTCGAACTGTTCGTGCAGATGGTTGTTGTCTTGCAAACGTCCCCATCTGTTGACTCAGGGATCGAGACGTGGCTGCACGATCCGTTACAGCCATGCGGATAAGATGCTTGTCATCTCGATTGCTAGTGATACGAGGTCGTTGGGATCTAGCACGGCGTTCCGTATTACCCTCCTGAACCCACCGATTCCATATTGTGCTAACTGTCATTGGATCTCGACCTATGCGAGCAGTAATGTCGCGATACGATAAACCACAATCGCGATAGGCTACAATCCGACCTTTATCAAAGTCGGAAACGTGATGGTACGCATTTCCCCTCCTTACACGAGACATCACAACAACGTTTCACCATGCAACGCCGGTCAACTGCTGTTTGTGTTTGAGAAATCGATTGGAAACTTTCCTCATGTCAGCACGTTGCCAACATCCTGTGAATGCTCTGAAAAGCTAATCATTTGCATATCACAGCATCTTCTTCCTCTCGGTTAAATTTCGCGTCTGTAGCACGTCACCTTCGTGGTGTAGCAATTTTAATGGTCAGTAGGGTAATAACTGAGAATGTAATTGACGCATCTGAATGAAAGAAATAGCACTGTGTAGACAAACAAATAGAGCATTGCACAAGACTATGAAGAAATTGAATTTTCTTGGAGCTATTCGCGACTTTGCGGTGAAGGGAAAGGGCAGGAGCCGGCAGACGGCCCGACGGCCGCCTCCTCACAGGTGCTCCCCAGACGGACAATTTGCGAGCTCGCAGGTGTCGCTGATAACAGTGTCGCGCTGTAAATTAGCAGAGCGACGCCCGCCCCCGCCGCGAGTTGGCGCCCCGACGCCGCTTTTATGGCGCCCACCGAGCGGGGCTGCGTCGCGCCGCAAGTGCGAGTTATACGAGGCTTTAATACGGCCGCTCTCGGGACTTCCTTTTCATAAACTGCTCATAAAGGCGGGTTCGTGTGTGAACGCAGTCCGCTTACAAACATTCTTGTAGTTTTATTACCGTACTCGGAGCGTAACAAAACGTTATACCGGCACTTAGCTCGCCGCACTTTTAGTTCTGCTCTTCAATAATCAAAGAGCGCACCGGCCGTTGGTCCACAGACGGCCCGCTGAATTTCCCTCTTCTTTTATCTCACGTTAATGACGAATTAATGACAATAATAACAATAAAGTCGTCTTGCGGGCGATGCAGACAGCGTTTTCACATCGAGGTTTGCCGCAGAAAGCGGTGCTGGAGTACATTCTGCGGTGTGGGAGATGGCTTTGATTGAGGCCTTCGCAGCAATTTGAGATCGGCCGGTAATTTTCGCTGTAGACTTTTGAGAATGACTTGCACCCGCGTTCCCATTCTCTCGTCTTATTACGGGGAGGTGCCTGTTGCCCAATAACAGCCGGAAAACATGCTGTGTATCGAATTTATAGAACGAAACACCCGACAACTCCACTTACATCGGTTAAACAGAGAACAGAATTATAAATGTTGGAACGGCAAGTAACTCTTGCTGCGGAAAAGTCTCGAAAAGGTTGACTATACACCAGAGAGATCAGTTGCCCAGTTCTCAATACATCCGCCACTATGTCAGTGGTAGCATTTCTACTTTGTTTTATTTGAATCTATTGTCAAGTTACATTTTTAGGGTGCTTTTTCTGCGCAACGTTACATTTAAATACTGCCTCTCTTCGGGAATACTACCTGCTCACCGTACAGGGCGTTTCAAATGGATTCAAGCCATTTCACAACATTATATCTTCTACATAAACGTTGTATGTACCTTAACTGACACATCGAAACTAAAACCTGGCCTTTGGGTAGATTTTAGTTTAAACATCGAAGCTAAAAGTTTTCCTTGTGTTAAAAAATGCCACGTGTATCTCAAGGAGAAAAGGAAGCTTGTAAGACAAAAAGGAAACTATATTTTCACTCACAAACAGCTCTGATGAAGGCTGCAGTTAAATATTGAAGACAATGATAGAGACAACAAAGCAAATGTGTTACGAAAAAAATGAAGCCACATCATACCACAAAAACACGATATGCAGTAATGTAGTGAAGAAGGAGACTGCTACAACCACAGAGGAGGAGGCTAAGATACCCTTAAGAGTAAATGATGCAATGGTGCAAAACTATTTAAGAAGCATTTCATAACTGATATTGAAAAGGCAAGTTGTGAGCTTTAATAGATGCTGCCATGGAATATTTTGGACAAGCCAGACCACAAAACATCCAATGCCATTTATTACCGAACGAATAATAAACTGTAATCGCATGTTCTGTAGTCTGAACAATGTATTCCAGTCAGAACTGATATCGCAGAAAATAAGATCCAGCTGTCCTTGACGCAAGTACGGCTGACACTCTTGTATGGATGCGAGCGACAACTGAAGACGCAATCTGTGCCTTCCAGACGAAGATACTCGGAAAGATCTATGGACCTGTCTATAATACCGTGGAAGGTAAAAAGAAACGGACAGCGATGGAAGATGAAGATGGAGACCAACAACGACGAACTGCCAACTGCAGTAGATATCTCCTCTGCTGAGGCTGAGTGACATTTTTTATTGCGTTTTTTGTGTTTTGTATGGTGCGATGTTTTTTTATACCTTTTTGTAGTGTGGTTATTTCTTTTGCTTTTCCGCTGTAGGCCTTAAAATCCCGCTCATGCTTTACATGGTGGTACATATATTCATGAGGACCATAAATTCTTTTTAATGATTGGCAGTAAAATGTTTATGTAGTTTTTGTTCTGATTTGACTAGTGTTTACTATATTTTGTCAATGTGCAAGTGGCCTTTAGAGGCATGTAAAGAATGTACGGATTTGCAGTGCATCGACGTTAGAGGCATGTCGCAATGTCATTTTTAAATTTGTGTGCAGGCCCAGCGTATATCATGGTTCGATTAAGCACTGCGGTATTTTTGTGAGTTACTTTACTTACTTTTATCTAAGTGCCAGGATGTATTTTTGTGCCTGTCAGCTGTTACCTTTATGCCTTAACGTGAAACACTTTCAATGCTCCGCATCAAACTGTTGTCATAGTTATTTTCTTGTCAAATGGTTACAGGCTAACAAGACCCCCAACAATCCACAATTGTCTGTTTTCGAGAAATGTGTGATACACACATATTTACTACAGCTGAAATGAACGTGAGAAGACTCCCAAAAGCAACTTATCTTTAGTAGCTCAGTCATAAATGTACCACAAAGTAAGCAACAAACACGAAGGTGCCTTAGTACTTAAAGATAAAAGAAAAGCAGTGTTTTATGGTCAGAACTGTGTCATGTGTGATGTGAAATTTAATAAAATTAGCTTACGTTGCCCCCTATTTATAAGGAAAAACTATTATAATATTTAATACCACTTTAAATAGATTCCAACTCCCACGCGATGAAAATATGCTGTGGTGCTAACTGAGAAGTCCCTTACATATTTATATCTTTCCAGAAGATTCTTAGAGATTTGTTAATTGGGATCTATATGTGACCTCTTTGACATCCTGACTATTAAGATAGCCTAGTGACCCCGCAATCGGTGGTTTCTGCACTGTTAGCTATCGTTATTATTTGTTTTAATATCTCACTCCTTTTGGAGCTGAACCCGACCCGTCATCATGTTAGCGATATCTTACCCCCACAGGATCTTTTTCGAGTCATGTACGAACAACGTTTGGTAAAAACTGCTCCAAGTGTTCGAGGGTTATGCTTAAATATCACCACTTTCTCACCCCACAAACAGAGGTCCTAGAATTGTCATACCCCACAGTATTTTTTACCCATTCAATACACATGTTTACTAAGTTTGGCTGGAACTTCTCCATGCATTCCTGAATAATGCTTACATGTCACCTTCCCCTACCCTCAAGCCTATCTTTAGCAGAACTAGGGGAGTGGTTGTCAAGTAGCATTTCTCCTGAAAGTAAATACACAGTTATACCAAGTTTGATTTAAACTGTTCTAAGCATTCTGTAGTTATGCTTGATATATAACGTTTTCCTACTGCCATCCGCAGTCTTACGGGTTTGATGTCATCAATAAATAAAACTTATCTACTTATCTGTAGATAGTTACAGCTTATGAGACCTCTACTGCTTCACATTCAACACTGAATAAATTAATGGATGGAATCAAACACAGACATGTGTCATAAGCAGATGCTCGATCTCAAATACGTCGCGAAACTGTAGCCACACAAGAAAATATAAACAAAGTGTTTAATGCGATATTGGACGACCGGGAGCTGAAGACCTATGATCCAGCTGACGTCATACAAATATAGTAAGAAGGATTCAAATCAAATGGCTCTGTGCACTATGGGACTTAACTTCTGAGGTCATCAGTCCCCTAGAACTTAGAACTACTTAAACCTAACTAACCTAAGGACATCACACACTTCCATGCCCGAGGCAGGATTCGAACCTGCGACCGTAGCGGTCGCGCGGTTCCAGACTGCAGCGCCTAGAACTACTCGGCGACTCCGGCCGGCTAAGAAGGATTACTGCACATTTTAAGTGAATAATTAACGACAATCTTTGTGCAAGATAATTTAAAACTGATTTACTGCGCTGTTAGCAACAATTATTTCGCTGTAGATATGTGGCTCCTTATTTCAAAGAAATTTAATGCGTCGACTAATAATTATGTTTGAGACATGCGTGCACAGCTTCAATCCGGAACGAAACAGCAAGTAATGCAGCAGGCCTAAGCTGAAGATCCTACACTACAACATGATGAAGTTGATTCATCTACGCCGGCCGTTGTGGCCGTGCGGTTCTAGGCGCTACAGTCTGGAGCTAGTTGGGTTCAATTAGTTCTAAGTGCTAGGCGACTGATGACCTCAGAAGTTAAGTCGCATAGTGCTCAGAGCCATTTGAACCATTTGATTCATCTACCTAAAAGATTTTGTGGATTGAAAGACAGGCTTCTCGCATGTTTCTCCTTACATATGGTAACGCAATGTTAAATATTTTTAAGTTTTCTTGACAAAATGATTAGAATGAAAATACGCGTTTCCTCAGGATAATACGTTTGCTGACTATGGTTAGTAGTAATCGAGGTAAGTGATTGAATCGAAATGTGAACGATCAAAACTTCCTCTCTATTCAGATTTATTATCCTCTAAAGTCTGCCTTCCACATATAAAAGTATCTTGTAACCTGGAAGAATTTTTTGACGAAAATAGAGCAGCCTTTTACTGCCTGGCTAAAAACTTTTCAACTTGCCCACGAATAATACTGCCTCAGAAATATTTTACCGCTGCACAGACCCACAAACGTGAGATATCGACATCAGCACCCACAGTATAAAGAAACAGTTAAGGTTATCGCTTAATATATCAAGCTGTTCATCTAGGGACCACAGGCAGTGACGCTGATGCACCTGTAAAAACTACTTTATTCTTGATATTTATATGGGTCTTGTATCTGTTTAAGATACGTATTACGTAATTAGAGCTGTGAAGCGTTCGTTAAGAAACATAAAACAGAATAAAAACACACTTGGAGTCCTGGCAGGACCCCGCTTCGTATACTATATTTAGACGGATTTAGTTAGTTGGTTTTTTTTTTTTTTTTTTTTTTTTTTTTTTTGGTGATATGAGAGCGGTAAATTTTCAAAAATGGCTCGCGAGCAAATCTCATATGATGTCATTGTTCGGATGCCGGATAAATGTGACCCCAGTAACCCAGAAGATGTCTGGAGCGAAAGTGTTAAGTACTTTATTCCAGAACAAGACGCGCTAGGATATGAAAATAACCTTGAAGTGAATTGAGAAGAAATTGAAATTGCCAGTAAAAATTCTGATGGTGATTCCGATTAAGGAGATGAGTTTGTTGCAAAGTCAGGATGAAAAGGACAATTTCAGTGTCCCTGTGATTCGCTGTCGTCACTGACAAATGATTTCCCAAGCCAACGAATGTAAGTGATCTAGCACGCACAGTGTCCTATGTTTTCGTAATGGTGTTCGATGACCAAATTGTAGATACTGTATATGCCTTCATCAGTGCTGAAGCATCACGCGTAGTTTGGCATTACAATGCAAAATGCTGCTCTGAATAGAAAGAGAATTGGAAAAGACGTAGATACAGCCAAACTGTGATGTTTCTTGGGGTGCTACTGATTCTTGGAGCTCGTCACTATCGAAAGGAATCAGTTTACGAAACATGAACAATCGAAAGTATTCGTCGGGAAGTTTTTACTGCTGCCATGGCACGGAATCTATCTGCGCATATCATCTTCTTCATACTTGTGAAACGTAAGTACAATAATGTTGTCAGGATCCATCGATAATTGTTGCTGATGGTCACTGCAGTTCAATCAGAAACATTTGTGCAACAGCCGCAACAAGGAATTATCGCTCCATGTTATTATACGAGCAAACGTATTATGCCAACGTATAAATAGTGTCCCTGAGAAAAACAACACGATGTATAATAAGTTCTAACACGACCGCACGACAGTGGGGATTTATTATTAAAATTTTTCCTGTTTAATCAAATGTTGAGACCGTGAGAGCATCGGAAATTTCAACATCATGTTAACTGCAAAAACAGTTGTAAACCTTACCCTTGCGTGTGTCTACAGAATTTTGAAATTGGTATTTTAAAGGTAAAATAAACATTGACGATAACTGGAAGCTATGATGGAAGTATTGGTATTGATGTACGGTGCCGTGGCACTGAACATAATAATATGGCGTTGTAATAATGATAGCGATCATGCACACACTCATGCATGATAAGTACTCTACTAATCATGCACTAAGCATTACTGACATTAATACAACGGATACTGTGCAGCTAGTGATATCTGTTTATCATAGTGCGGTGGCGTGGATGGATTCGTGAATCTATTTTGTACGTCTGTAAGTACCAAATTTACTGCTGCTTTATGGTGACGGGATGTAGAATAAATGAAAGCAAGTTCATTACACTGTGTTATATTTGAGTTTATGATGAAAGAAATACAAAAACGATCATGGAGAAGCTACACTTAACAATATTTGCAGACAAACTTACGTGGTTCGATTCATTGCTGATGTGGACGCTGCATAATTTTAGTGGCATTCCTGTGGCATATTTACATTTCGTCATTCACAGTAAATTTCTTCTTCCGTCATTAATATACCGCCTCTGCAATTATGACAAGCCACGCTTTTCTTCCAGATAATACGTTTTCATTCCGCTGAACCTCATGCAACATATATGGTCACATTACCAGTCGGCCACTGACTACTACTACCATGTGACTACTACTTGCTGCTGTTAATGTAAATAAAGTCTCTGTTTCGCCAGTGAGGTTTTGCTACACCGGTGGTTCTTTCTCAGACCATTACCCTTGAGTGCAATCACGTATTTGCTTAACCCTGCCCCCCTCACTTCCCCCATCAACGACATTAGTGCATTAGAACGAGAAAGAATTTTCTTTGAACTCTTTTAAAATGACGAAAGATAGGAGCTATTTAATTATTGTAGGCGTTTTACTAAAACACTAACTAATGAGCCAATAAGACAATTGGTACTGATTATTTCTAACAACCTTGTTTTATAAAATAATGAAGCAATTCTCACTGGATCGCGGGTGCAACCTACAAATCAGTCTCACAAAATAAAGCTTATTATTCAAATTGAGGATTGACTCTTGTTACGAAAGATACTTCCTCTGCAGCAGTCATCTGCCTAACTGAGTTGCTTTAACCACACCCTGCACCAACAATAGAAAGCAACCAAGTTAAAAACTGTGCACTGTTACTTAGGCCTACTGTTTTTATCCCACTTGCTTCTGAAGTGGTAGAAGTCAAAGGAGTTCAGGATGCTGATGTTCTGTGTCTGATCACTGCCACTAATAATTATAATAATAATAATAATATAAATGAAAACGAGACCTATGGAAAACAAGTAAGTGAAGTGTTCAATACTTCAGAAGCAACGCCATAAATGTTAATACATTTATCCCACTATGAGGAAACATGGTCAGTGCCTTCATGAAATAATATTTCGGTTGCCTATGGAACGATGATTGTACCCAGGCGTCCACCTCTTCGTCCGAAGCAAATCGACTGCCACGAATGTCCTTCCTCAAGGCTCCAAAACTGCACGGGGAGAGATCGGCACTGTATAGAGGAGGTGTAAGGGCTTCGAGGCGAAATGTTTGCAGCGTAGTCCAAACGTCAAGGAATGTTGACGGACGGCATCGTTCTTCTGCAGTATACTGTTCGCCAACATTCTGTCAAGGTTATTGAAAGAACGCTGTAGGAGTTTCGGCGGGAAGTCCTCGCACATCCCCTGTCACAGTCCACATCTCTCCCAGCGCGATTTCCGTGTTTCTTCAGCCCTGAAGAAAAAGGGTCGTAGCCGTCGATTTGCTTGGGATGAACCGGCGCACGCCTGGTTGCCACGACGCTCCCGTAGGCACCGGCAAACATTTTTCCATGAAGGCACTGACCGTGTCGTCCCACGGTGGGCTAAGTGTACTAGCTTTTGAAATAAATAAAGAGTTTACATACTTTTTTGCCGTCTGTCTCGTTTACATTTGACTGTCCGTTATAAGACAGCCAAAGCCCTACAACACTAAAGCATGCTGCCATTTAGTTTGCTTATTGTTGTGAAATGAATAATGAAGCAGTTTCTGGTCTTTTGCGGCACCTACCTACAACTCGGGGAAGCACTTTTCATGCAATTTTTAAGAATATGTTTCAATTTTACTGTAAAGATGCATGGCGCAAAGTCTGAACTATGTTTGTAGAGCTTAGGCTATGTGAGGAAGGTGTTTCTGATTCACAATCTGTGATCTTCACCACATAGCGCCACGAGTAAAGCCTTGTATTTGAAAACGAAAAAATGTAATTATTGCTAACATAATCAGTATTGGTCTTACGAAAAAGTGGTAACTGTAATGTTCTTTCAAACATTATTTAGTTCCATGACCGAAACAAAGTTGAACCCTTTTCTTTTTACTCCTCAGAAAATTAAATTTTGTAAGCTCAGTGCTTAATTAATCCAGGCTGGAGACCACTGTCCTACAAGCGTAACTAAATCTTTACATACTTTTGTTTCTTATTCCTAAAAATTCTACTATCTATGTGTCTTTTAACTTCTGAGAGGACGAATGATAAAAATAATAATAAATGCCATTACTGGTATGTTCGGACAGAAACATGACAACATCTACACAAACAGTTCCCTACGCTATTAACAGATGGCCTTACTTGTACTTACATTCACAGAACGCTGGCGATAGCCGACGGCTGTGGCCGAGAGGTTCTAGGCGTTTCAGTCCGGAACCGCGCTGCTGCTGTGGTTGCAGGTTCGAATCATGCCTCGGGCATGGATGTGTGTGATGTCCTTGGGTTAGTTAGGTTTAAGTAGTTCTAAGTCTAGGGGACTGATGACGTCAGATGTTAAGTCCATAGTGCTTTGAGCCATATGAACCATCACTGGCGATAACATCAAAATACCTCGAAGTGAATTACTAAGTGAAATCAAATAAACGAACTGAGATTATGTTGTTGCTCTGCGGTTTGAAGGAATGTGTCCTAAACGTATGTTAATGTCGTGACTTACATGTGTCATTATGAAGTACGTGGCACAGAACGCTTCTATTTCGAGATAATAGGATTTCAGCATCTGTAGACATTCATAATGGAAATCTCCTGAAGCTAACTGGCCAGAAGTGAGATTTATTTTGGGAATCTGAAGTGCATGTGTATAATTCATCAGTTACCGACAGCCAGGACAGAGCGATAGAAACTGAACATCAATGGCGGGAATATAGCTACTGCATGAAATCAGCACGACAATAGAAGTCCGATATGTCGATGTACAATTCGGCTGATGGCAGTACAAGAGCAGCGCACTGTATCTATAAGGGAAAATTCAGTTTTTGTCTGTTTTATACCGTCGCCTGTTCCCAAGGCGCTGGTTCGCTTCAGACACACCCTCAGACCGATATTATTGGCTAGCTAAAGAGCTGAATAGTTTTCTCGTCAAACTTTACCAATTTCGTATTACATTTACCATAACAAACAAGGTGAACTCGTTGGCCTCTTAGATACTGTTGACATTACGAGTGACACATGTATACTAATAAAACCTGTGTACTAAGGAACATACCAACTAAGGAAGTGGTCCCCATCATTGAGAACAACGTAACACAGTATACTTAACTTCACAGTCAAGTTAATGATGAATTCATAACACTTCTCTAGCTAATGTTGTATCATAAACATTTACAGTTTAATAATACAGTTTACAAGCAAACTGAGGCGTTGTCTATAGACTTACCTTTAGCAAATATAGTTGCCAATATTTTCGTCAAACATATCGAGCATCACTTCTTTTTGCCCATTCGAATCATTTACATGCTATCGACGCTACGTTGACGATTTGCTTCTTTTATACAATGGTTCCAGTGTAAAAGACCAGCAATTACAACTAGATCTGAACGACATACGTCCCAATATATAACTTACGGCTGAACGCCACAACTTCTCCTTACTGTACTTACATCTCCTCGACAGTAAAATTATGAACAGTATTTGCGAAAGAGAAACCACTAAAAATAGTATCATCCACAGTTCGTCTAATCACCCACGCAAATATAAGATGGCTGCATTACGGGCTATTTTACAACGAGCCAGTCAAGTGATATTCAATACATAACAATGTGAAAAAGAACTAAAAGTTATTATATACATAGCACATAATAGAGCTTATTAAATGCCAGGATTAAATGTTCTCAACCAGCAGATACCGCTTAAAAGACATAAAGATAATAGTCATGGTATCACTCTCCTACATTTAAAGATAAGACACGTGACGTATACCAGAAAAAAACCATATATGGGAATTATATCGGACAAATTTGGCAAATGGTTTAAAAAACCAGGGAGACTCCTGCGTTTTATATACCGAGTCAAGATGGTCTACAGTTTAGATGGCACGAAATCACAGCCATAAACTACACACACTGTCAGGTGTCTTACAGTGCCTTTATGATGGACGGACAGGGCGTGCATTCAATATTCGTTTCAAAGAACGCCAGGACATACGTAATTCGAGACTAATAAGCTAAAAGCGCACAAACACTCCATCAAAAAGATAAATAATAACTTAAGTACCCTTCATCTACATCCGATGGGTCGGGTCTTCAGTTTAATGGAAAAATCCACTATTCACAATAAACGAACAAACAACGTTGGAACGTATGTTATTGTTAATTACAAAAAAATGGCTCTGAGCACTATGGGACTTAACTTCTGGGGTCATCAGTCCCCCAGAACTTAGAACTACTTAAACCTAACTAACCTAAGGACATCACACACATCCATGCCTGAGGCAGGATTCGAACCTGCGACCGTAGCGGTCGCGGGGTTCCAGACTGTAGCGCCTAGAACCGCTCGGCCACCCCGGCCGGCTGTTAATTATAGATTCAGGCCTATTTTGTTAAACTGCCATTCGTCTGCTTCGCCCCTTAACCATCCTTCCATAAAATTGTCCATACTACTATATAAAGACAAATCGTTTTTTAACGTTGTTCGCAAAATTCTGGAAAAGTTCTTGACCGAATTATCTCAAATTTGTACACGATACTCTAATAAGCATTTGATGAACATATGCTGTATGAATTGTTTAACAATGTACAGGTTTCTGCTAAAACCGACTGGAAGAAAGTAAATGCTCTGCTATGATAAAGTGTAGTTTCGTTTTCATTCTCACAAGCACTTTTAACGATAACAGCGGGCATTTACACCAGTAGACAAATTATTTGTTTCTCCAATATATATTCTTTCTCCTTATAGTATGTATAATTTTAAGTAAAAGGCAATGGCATTGTCACATTGGTATCACAGATTTCTGTTTGTTCACTGAAGTTAATCAACGGTGGGCCTGGCTAGTTGTTATATATAATGCAGGCTGATCACCTCAGTCATGTTGTTGGTTATTTCACTACTTACATTACTACACTTACACTTTAAACTTTTTGTCATGATTGTTATACATTTTATTTTCCGTTATTTGGGACCATAATGCTTTCTACGTACAATGTGTAACGGGTATAAGTGTAGCTATTTCTGTTGGTGACTGAGGGCAGTGTACGGAATAACATTAGATCAGTATTTACTTCATTTGCAGACTAATAATGATAGCTATTAGGATTACTACATTTTAGGTTGTTTAGTACCTCAGAGTCCATGTGGAAAGAGCAAGCCATTAACGCTTGTTTTCCCCTAGGCAGCAGGGAAGCCGTTGAAGTGTGGACACGTGTGCGCGAAAAAATTAGTGTCTACTGACAGGTGAGGTCCACTTAGAGGTGCAGTTATGGTCGTGCAGAAAACATTGCATCGTAAAGTTTGTGGGAAGACTTTTCAACACAGAGAAAAAACCAATCAGCATACTGATGTGTGAACATGCTAAGGTACCACAAATAATAAAATCTGCACTTACACCCGTTTTATCCCTTGTATTATGAAGATTGACTCAGTATAGTTTGTGTTATCATTACTGTCTATCACTGTTTAGTACGGGTTTTTATCCCCTGTTTATTCATTGGGCATTTAGAGGTTTTGCTCACAATCATGGTACTGCCTCGCCTATTTGGACGATGTTCCCAGTTATCTCGCCATTTCATTTCCACACTATGGTGCACCTGTTACCTACACTGCATAAGAACTCAGGAAAACCGGAGCATGTACTCTTTTCCGACAGTGTGCCACCCTTGATGCACAATGGCCTTAGCGTTAGACGTGTGATGACCATTGCCTCATCGGAACTTTCGCAGGTTAACCAAAATGGTCAATTCCGTATAAATTGTGGTCAGGATTGGCTTAATTTTCTTACTTAAATTGTATATTCCTCATCTGTAGACATTTCTGAACATACCTGGTTGCCAAAAATATTATTTTTCTGTTACATATTTTTGTTATTCATATCGATCGATTTCGTAATATCGATCTTGTATCATGATAATTAGTAATCACAGTTGTCAACTTAAATGATCTAAAAACGAATTTGCAGTAAACATAACATTGTGATGCTTCAGTTTTCATACAAACAAAATTTCTGTCTTCTTCTTCTTCTTCTTCTGCTTTTACGGCCTCATTGGACCACTTCAGTCAATCATTTCTGGTCCTCTTCTTCGGTATTTTCCCCTTCCGAGTGGCCCAGTATCTCTTCATTCGTTCCGATGCTTTTCGTCGTTCCTTATCTGTAAATACCCTTTTCATTGTATGTCGTTTGTCAATTTTTGGTTTAAATCTTATTTCTGTGTCCCTCAACTTCTTTAAATTTGGCGTTTTGTTCTGCAAATCATCCAGAGTTATTTCCAGTTCTTCCATATCCTCTCTTATTTCCTTAAGCCATCCTCTTTGTTGTTTCAAATTCCAGAGTTTCTCAATAATTTTCCTTGATAATCTGGTTTCTGGTGTCCTCAGAATGTGACCACAAAAAGAGATCCTTTTCTTTCGTATAGTATCAGTGATGGGCTCCAGTTCTCTGTATACCACTTCATTTGGAACTATCCGCCATTGCCCAGCTTTTTGATGTTTCTTATTTATGCATGTTCTAGCAATTCTTCTCTCTACTTTTAAAATTTTGTCAATTCTGTTTTTCTGGGTGACTTTAAAAAGAGTTTCACTTCCGTATGTAACCTCTGGTTGAACCACCGTCTTGTAATGTTTTAATTTTGTTTTAATTGATAGACATTTTTTATTGTACGTAGACCATGTTAGTTTTTGAGCTTTTATCATTTTATTAGTTCTTGCTCGCCATGCAGGTTTCTCGTCCAATTTATGTGTTATAATTTCACCCAGGTATTTAAATTGTTTCACTATTTTAATTTCCCTATAGTTCACTGTGATGTGATCTATTACAAGTGGATCCGTTACCATTATTTCAGTCTTTTCAAATGATATCTGGAGTCCTAATTTTTGTGCTATATTTTGTAAGCTTGTTATTTGTTTCGTGGCTTCCTGAATATTATTAGCTAGTAATGCTAGGTCATCAGCAAATCCCAAGCAATTTAGGTTTATTTTATATTTCTTAGTTCCAATTTTAATATTCATAGGATTTTCCTTGTACCATTCTCTCATTACATATTCAAGAGCACAATTGAATAGCAATGGTGATAAACAATCTCCCTGTCTCAACCCTGTTTTAATCGTAAATGGTTGAGATATTTCTCCTCTAAATTTTACTTTGGATTTGGTGTTTGTTAAGGTTAACTGTATCATTTTTATTAATTTAGGATGAAGTCCAAAATTCCTTAATATTTTCATCATTGAAGATCTATGGATGCAATCATACGCCTTTTTGAAATCTACAAAGGTTATGACTAGTTGTTTTTGCCTTCTTTTGTAGACATCCATAACTAACTTCAAGGTGATTATCTGTTCTGGGCAGCTTCTCCAGGATCTAAATCCTCCTTGATATTCTCCCAATTCCAGTTCTAATTGATCTTTACAGCGGTTGTATAGTATTCTTGACATGATCTTATATGTGCAGTCCAAAAGGGAAATTCCTCTATAGTTGTCTGGATTTGATTTTTCTCCTTTCTTATGTAATGGATGTATTATAGCAGTAGTCCAATTTTCTGGTAATTTCTCTTCATTCCAGATTTTTACTATGCATTGGTGTAATGCTATCTTTACTGGTTCTGCTGCATATTTCCAAAGTTCAGCAAACGTTTCATCTTCTCCACTTGCTTTGTAGTTTTTGAGTTCTTTCAAAGCTCTGTAGACCTCATTAATTGTAGGTGGATTTATATTTTCTGCTGGTGTTTTAATTGGGGTTTCTGTGTTTATCTGAAGAAGTTCTGGGGGATTTTCACAATTTAGTAACTTGTTAAATGTTTCTGCTAGAATTTCTGTATTTTTACTATTGCTATGGGCTAGGTTATTATCTTTATCTTTTAACATTAATGTTGGAGGATCATATCTTTGTAATTGTCTGCCAAATATTTTATAATAGTCTCTTGAGTTTGTTTTTTCACTATTTGTTTCTATCATTAGAAGTATATCTTTTTGGTACTGACGTTTAACTCTCCTTATTATTTTTTGTGTTGTCTTCCTGTGTTTTGTGAGTTTCAAATATGATTTTTCTGTTTTTTCATTTTGATGCCTTAACCAGGCTTGGTGTCGATCCAACACTGCTTCATCACATTCATCGTTCCACCACTGGTGTTTTTTCCTTGGATTTATAGGGGCAACTTGTTCAGCTATTTGTTTCAATTTGGGAATTATTTCTTCCAGATCATCTGTTATTTTTATATCCCTGGTTTGTGCTTCATAATCCTCATTTTGTATCAGTTTATGAGGGTCATAGGTTCTCTTCTTCTTCTGGTGGGATTTTTTCTTTGCTAATGGGGTTAATTTAATTTTAATTTTTATCATGTAATGATCTGATCCGGTATCTGTCCCTCTCAGTACTTTCACATTGTAAATTTCCTTGTGGTAATTCTTATCCATGCAGACATGGTCCAGTTGCCATTCTCCTTTTTTCCAGTCTGGATGTTTCCAAGTTTTTAGTTTACTTGGTCTTCTCTTAAAATACGTCGACTTTGAGATCATGTCATGGTTTCTGCAAAATTCCACTAGTCTTATGCCATTTTTGTTTGTTCTTCTTTGTGCTGTCCATTTCCCTATTATGTCTCTATATCTCTTTTCTCTTCCTAACTGGGCATTGAAGTCTCCAATTAAAATTTTGATGTGATTTTTATTAATGTTATTCGTCGTTTGATCTAAGAGCTCCCAAAATTTTTCTACCTCTTCTCTGTGTTCTTTTTTATTATTTTTATCATTTGTTGGGGCATGGGCATTTATTATTGTGTACATTTTATTTGCAGCTTTTAGAGTTAATGTTGAGAGCCTGGGAGATTTTGCTTTAAATTCTATTATGGACTCTATTATTTTCAGACTCACCACGAATCCTGTTCCAAATTGGGGACACTGTTTCATGACTCTTTTCCCTGGTATTCCCTTATAAATCCTATATCCTTGTGATTCTATCGGCTCCTGATCAGTATTTCTCATTTCTTGAAGTCCGGTTATGAGAATCCCCTTGCGATCCATTTCATCCGTCAGAATTTTGAGTTTGCCTGGTTGTATGAGGGAATTTACATTGTGTGCCGCAATGTAGTTTATTTGTCCTGTCTTGAGTTTTGGTCGTCTGTCCGTTTTGGGTATTTTCAGATGCTCCGACTCATCCAAGTTATCTTTCAGGTGACTGCCCACCGTATCCGAGTGCAGTCTTCCTTGGTTATTGCCAAGCGGTGGATTATTCCTTGAAAGATTTCCTTCCATGTTTGACTTTCAAAGGTAGTCAACCTTGTATGGAGCAAGCTCCGAGTTACAACTACGGTTGTTAGCCGTAGAGGTTGTTTAGTGTTTGGTCCGCGAGAGCTATTTTATTTTGCTCAAGTCCGCTGGTAAACCGGTGAGGACCCCCCTATCCACCACCTGGGACGCGCCACGTCGGAGTATCACCTCTCCGCCTGCTACGACACCGTAGTAGGTTCGTGGATTTCTGTCTTCATTTATAGTTTTTCTACTTTTATTGACGATAATGAAATCGATGTTACAAGAAAACAGCAAGCTACTTCTTTTTGTATTGGTAAAATTTGCAACCTTTGTTATTAACTATTAGTTAAATAATTAAAAATGAGTTACTTAATTAAATTAGTTATATAATTAATTAAATTAAATTAGTTACATTAGTTAAATATTTAAATCATTAGTTAAATAATTATTTCTAGGAAATATCATATAAATTAAATTTCAAAAACAATTTCAATGAAGACAGTCATATTAATACCACAGTATATACTGTGTTTTTGGCGCCAAGTGCAGCCAGAGTAGTGTGAGAGTTGCTTCAGAGTCTGATACGATAGTGTAAGAGTGGTTTTAGTAGCTATTGAGTTTCGTAATTGATATTCTCTGTTCGACTATCTTTCTTTAGCTCAAGAAAAATGGCTCTGAGCACTATGCGACTTAACTTCTGAGGTCATCAGTCGCCTAGAACTTAGAACTAATTAAACCTAACTAACCTAAGGACACCACACACATCCATGCCCGAAGAAACTTGCACAAAATTTATCTTAAGACTTTGAAATATCTCGAAAACAACACAGTAGATCCAATAAACTTACAATCAAAATTTGTTCATCTCGAAAGGGTACATCCAGTGATACCAAACTCAAAATCTCAGTTCACCGAATGTGTGGGGAAGGGGGTTACAGAAGGGTGGAAGGGAGAAACTTTGAAATCTTGAATGGGAACCCCCATTTCTTACTGCAGATTCGGATTCTACGGAAAAAGATGTATAAGATTTGTCTTTTACATTTCTTTCCCTTACGCGACAGACGCTGCGTAATTGGAAATATGAGTAGAGAATCGATGTTTCAAAATTCTATCCAATGACACTTGAACTAAACACCCACCTCGACAGTGCGAGGGTAGAACATGTAATATTTCATAACCTTTAGTGAGACAAAACTGCCTGTTATGATCAGCTGCAGACTGCTAAGCGGCCGTAGTGGCGCAACGGGCAGTTCCTTTTTCGTTTTACCGGAGGAATACGATATTGAGAATGGGGTTTCCCAATAAAAGTTCTGAAATAATTGCCTCCTATACTCGCGGCGTGTGGAAGGGGGGGGGGGGGGGGAATTCAAGCGTCATTGGATAGCTTTTTGGAACATACGATTTTTTACCCATTTTGAATTTTCCGATCACAGCGCCGTCTGTAGCGAAACGAAAAAAATTTCCAGACAAAAGGTGTGTAATTTTTCCGTAGAATCCGACTCTGCAATAAAAAATGGGGGTTCCCATTTAAGATTTCAAAGTTGCCTCACCGTTCCTTCACGTAGGGTACGGTGGGCGGTCGAGTTTCGTGTCATTCGATGTCCCACTCCGAGACGAACAAATTTTAACTATAAATTATTTGGATCTGATATATAGTTTTCGATATATACAGTTCCATTACAATGTGTGTCAATAACATAGGAACAAACAAATATAAGAGTTAAAAGCAACATTATGCTCCAGCGGCTTGTCATTTCAACAACCCAGGACGAAATCTTCGAATGGAGTATGTAGGAACGAAGGACCCAGTCGACAATTAGAGCGACTTTGCAAGATAAGTAATATTTATCTGCAAACATAAAGTTTCTGCCCCTACTAAATTATTTAAATATTGCTAATACTATGAAACAGGAAGTACAAATAGTAATTTTTGCTTCGTTATATATGGAGAATAAGTAAGGCAGGGCATTATAGACGACATGTGCAAGTTACTTTCTGAAGCCACTACTTACCTGTACGAGAGTTTAAAACCATATACCCTGGTGAAAAAAAAGATGGCCATATCAAAAAAATTATTGCAGATAAAAAAATTCGAGAATACATTTGTCTAGGTAACATACTTACGTGATTAACATTGCAAGATCACAGGTTAATGCAAGAGCGAGATAAGCCATTACATATGTGAAATGCTGGTACATTAATAGCCGGTGTAACCAACAGAATGTTGAATGTAAGCATACAAACTTGCATGATTGTGTTATATAGGTGGCGGACGCAGGTTGTAGGATGACATTCCATGCCTGTTGCACTTGGTCGGTCAGTACAGGAGCAATTGTCTGTGGATGACGGAGTTCGTCGGACGTGGTCTAGGGGGCCGGCACCGTAACTCAGCGTCTTCGGTCAGAGAGCTGGCGGGTCTCCGTAAAGGATCAACAACGAACTTCAACAGATGTCATGTAACGTCCGCTACGACCAAATACAACAACAATAACGAACAAAACGCAAAAAAAGGGGGTAACGTCTTTGATTCATAAATAAAACGTCTTCAGTCCCGGGTTCGAAACCCACCACTTGTTAAATTTTGATTAATAATCAGCATTGGCGGCCGAAAACTTCCGGCATAAGAAGTCACCGTCACACCGCCAACAGTTTTCTCAAAGAGAGCGGAGGAGCAGACAGCGGTTCAGGTCGCTGTCTCGCCCTTGGGGTGGGAAACTACCCCTAAAGGCGGAAGAATCAGCAATTATCAACGACATGAGGATGCAGAAGGCACTGGAAACCACTGTATTAAAGATTCATATCGTGCATCCACAGGACATATGGACTGTAACTGAAAAATCGTCAAGATGATCTCCCCATTGTCATAAGATTCCGGGCTAGTCCTCCCGGATCTCCGGGAGGGCCTTGGCAAAGGGGAGGTGATCATCAGAAAAAAGTTTGATAATCAACGAAAGGATATCGTTCTATGAGTCGGGGGGTGGAATGTCAGAAGTTTGTGTGGTAGGGAAAGAAGACAGAAAATCTGAAATGCAAAGGGTCAGTCTAGATATAGTAGGGATCAGTGAAGTGAACTGGAAAGAAGACTAGAATTTCTAGTTAGATGAGTATGAGGTAATATCAATAGCAGTAGAAAATGGTATAACAGGGTAGGACTCGTCATTAATAGGAAGGTAGGTCAGAGAGTGTGTTACTGTGAACAGTTCAATGACAGGGCTGTTATTATCAGACTCGACCTCAAACCAACACCGACAACGATAGTTCAGGAATACATGCCGACGTCGCAAGCTGAAGATGAAGAGATAGAGAAAGTATATGAGGGTATTGAAAGGGTAATACAATATGTAAAGGGGGATGAAAATCTAATGGTCATGGGGGACTGCAATGCAGTTGCAGGGGAAGGAGTAGAAGAAAATGTAACAGGAGAATATGGGCTTGGTACAAGGAATGGGAGAGGAGCAAGATTAAATTACATCATGGTCAGGCAGACAGAGATTCCGGAATCAGATTGTTAATTGTATGGCCTACCCAGAAGCAGATATAGAATCAGATCACAACGTAGTAGCGATGAAGAGTAGGCTGACGTTCAAGAGATTAGTCAGGAAGAATGAACAAGCAAAGAAGTGGGACACGGAAGTGCTAAGGAATGACGAGATACGCTTGAAGTTCACTAAGGCTGTAGATACAGAAATAAAGAATAGTCCAGTAGGAAGTGCAGTTGAAGAGGAATGGATATCTCTAAAAAGGGCAATTACAGAATTTGGAAAGAAAAACATAGGCACGAAGAAGGTAACTATAAAGTAACTACGGGTAACAGAAGAAATACTTCAACTGATGGATGGAAGACGGAAGCACATAAATGTTAGGGAAATTCAGGAATACAGAAATACTAGTCGCTAAGGAATGAAATAAATAGGAATTGTAGGGAGGCTAAGATGAAATGGCTGCAAGAAAAATGTGAAGAAATCGAAAAAGAAATGATAGTAGAAAGAACTGACTCAGCATATAGGAAAATCAAAAGAACTTTCGGTGAAATCAAAAACAAGGGTTGTAACATTAAGAACGCAATCGGAATTCCATTGTTAAACGCAATGGAGAGAGTGGATAGTGGAAACAGTACATTGAAGGCCTCTATGAGGAGGAAAATTTCTCTGATGTGATAGAAGAAGTAACTGCGGTCGAGTTAGAAGACATAGGGGATCATTAGAATCAAACTTTAAAATAGCTTTGGAGGACTTAAGGTCAAATAAGGCAGAAGGGATCAATAACATTCCTTCAGAATTTCTACAATCCTTAGAGGGAGTGGCAACAAAACGACTATTCACGTTGGTGTGCAGAATGTATGAGTCGGCCAATACACCGTCTGACTTTCGGAAAAATGTCATCCACACAATTCCGAAGACTGCAAGATCTGACAATTGCGAGAATTGCTGTACAGTCAGCTTAACAGCTCATGCATACAAGTTGCTGACAAGAATACTATATAGAATAATGGAAAAAAAATTGTGGATGTGTTAGATGGCGATCAGTTTAGCTTTAAGAAAGGTAAAGGCACCAGAGAGGTAATTCTGACGTTGCGGTTGATAATGGAAGCAAGACTACAGAAAAATCAAGACATTCTCATAGGATTTATCAACCTGGCAAAAGCGTTCGACAATGTAAAACAGTTCAAGATGTTCGAAAGTCTGAGAAAAATAGGAGTAAGCTACAGGGAGAGACGGGTAATATGCTACATGTACGAGTGTACAAGAACCAAAAGAGAATAATACGAGTGGACGATCGAGAACGAAATGCTCGGATTAAAAAGGGTGTAAGACACGGATGTAGTTTTTCGCCCCTACTGTTTAATCTGTATATCGAAGAAGCAATGATGGAAATAAAACAAAAACTTCAGGAGTGGAATTAAAATTCAAGGTGGAAGGGTATCAGTTATACGATTCGCTGATGACATTGCTATCCTGAGTGAAATTGAAGAAGAATTACATGATCTGCTGAATGGAATTAACAGCCTAATAAGTACAGAATATGGATTGAGGGTAAATCGAAGAAAGACGGAAGTAATGAGAAACAGCAGAAATGAGAACAGCGAGAGATTTAACATCGGGATTCATTGTCACGAAGTAGATGAAATTATGGAATTCTGTTACCTAGGCAGGAAAATAACCAATGACGGACGGAGGAAGGAGGACATCAAAAGCAGACTAACGCTGGCAAAAAGGGCATTCCTGGCCTAGAGCTGTCTACTAGTATCAAACATAGGTCTTTATCTGAAGAAGAAATTTCTGAGAACATACGTTTGGAGCACAGATTGTCTGGTAGTGAAACATTGGCTTTGGGAAAACCGGAACAGATGAGGATAGAAGCATTGAGATGTGGTGTTACAGACGAATGTTGAAAATTAGGTAGACTGAAAAGGTAAGGAATGAGGAGGTTCTGCGCAGACACGGACAAGAAAGGAAGGACTTACGACGAAAGAGGACAGGATGATAGGACATCTGTTAAGACACCAGTGGCTGACTATCACGCTACTAGAGGGAGCTGTAGAGAGCAAAAACTGTTTAGAAAGACAGATTAGAATACATTCAGTAGATAACTGAGGACGTAGGTTGCAAGTACTACTGTGATACGAAGAGGTTGGAACAGGAGACAAATTCGTGGCGGCCACATGAGACCTGTCAGAAGACTGATGACTCAAAGGAAAAGAAAGTCCTGTATGTGCTCGATTGGAGACAGATCTGGTGATCGAGAAGGCCAAGGCAAATGGCAACATTCTGTAGGGCATTTTGTTTTACAACAGCGGGATGTGGACGAGCGTTATCCTATTGGAAACCCTTGGAATGCTGTTCATGAATGGCAGCACAACAGAACGAATCACCAGACTGACGAATTAGCAGCCCGGATGCGTGGGATAACCACGAGAGTGCTCCTGCTGTCATACGAAATCGCACATTAGACCGTACCTCCAGGTGTAGGCCCGGTGTGTCTAGCACACAGATTGTTGTGGGTCCTCAACTGGCCTCCTTCTAATAAACACACAGCCTTCACTGACACCGAGGCAGAACCGGCTTTCATCAGGAAACACAACAGACCTCCACCCTGTCCTCCAATGAGCTCTCGCTTGACACAACTGCAGCCACAAACGGCGGTGATTTTGGGTCAGTAGAATGCACGGTACAAGGCTTTTGGCTCGGAGCTGTCGTTCGAGTAACAGATTTGTGACAGTTCGTTGTGTCACTGTGGTGCCAAGGGTTGCTAAAACTGTTTCTGCAGATAAAGGACATGATGCCCTTTCCTCTCGGCAGTGACACGTATCGGTCGGCAGCCCTATCTTCTTGATACTGTACATTCCCACGACCAATGCTGCTAGCAGTCATGTACAGTCGCAACATTCCTGTCAAGTCTTTGTGAAATATCGCAGAAGTAACATCCAGCCTCTCGTAAGCCTCTTACACGACCTCGTTCAAACGAGTGGCGTCTTCGTCGCCTTAAAGGCATTCCTAACTAACAACTCACCACATCCAATATCAAAGATAATTAACTCTCACGCCCTTTTGCAGCATGTATTTCAAGCAAGTATCATTTGAACCCTCATAGTGGCTCTGCTACGGCCACTTTAACGCGACTGGTGCGAAATCTGAATAGATATCATCTTTCAGATGTAGAAACGCGTCTACGAACTTTCGTTTATGTCGCACAACTCCTTCTTGGTTTTGTGATTTTTTTTTTTTTTTTTTTGGTCAGTATATTTGTATAGACTCGGCTCTCCCTGCCCCTGTTTAACAGAAGCCACTCTACACAGGTTCGTACCATTACCCTTCTCACATGTCGCACGACAGCTGTTGTGGGGCCCGCATCGAGTTGGTTCGCCAGCGCCGAGAAAAGAGTGGTGTCTATTACGGAGCCACGGCTGTTGCAGAACAGAACAGAGCTGTATTTAAATTGCCGCAAGGCCGTCGCAGTGACATTAACGGAACTGATGGGAGCTTGCATCCGCCCGGAGGCGCTCCCCGGCACGAGCAGTGAATTATATGTGTGCCTGTGTATGTTGTCTTGTCTTGACGCGTGGGAACACTTGGCGCGGTGCGGCCTCGTTCTCTGACCTATGGAAACGCGCGCTTGGGACGAGCGCGCGGCGATCCGGGAGACCGGATGGGCGCAAGGACAGCTGTAGATCACGGCGCGCTGGCCTGGCACCGGCTGCGGCGCTAGCCGGTGGTCCGGATTAGCCGGAGATCCGGACCGGACGGGTCGGGACTGAACCGTAGCACCTTCTCATACAAATTATGCGCGGCGCGGTTCAAGGCCACCCACTGATCTTTCGCTCATCCCGCGGGCCCCTGCCACCTGCGCGCTTCCGCTCGCCCGCCTCCAGCCACGGCCACTCCTCGGCGCTCTTCCTGGATCTGCCGGTCGCTCCTGCGTCCGCGCCTGCTGCACAAGGAACCCGACTCCAGTGAGAACTTCTCAGGCGGAGCAACGTGTCTATTTTATGCCGATAAGCACAGTTCCTCGCGGATGCGGATATCCGCAATAATACGAGGGGTGTTCAATAAGTAATGCAGCACAGCTTTTTTTCCTGACAGCAGGTTGGTTTTATTAATTATTCCAATACACAGTACTATTCCCCACTCTTCTGACTAAAAATGCTATTTTTGAACGTAATCTGCGTTTAAAGCGACGGCTTTACGCCACCTTACTGGAAGGGTCTGTATGCCCGGATGGTACCACGCTACTGGTCGACGCCGGAGCCAATGTCTTGCTGTATCAGTTACCTTATCATCATCCATGTAATGATCCTGCGAGAGCATCCTTCATTGGGCCAAACAGATGGAAGTCAGAAGGTGCGAGATCCGGGCTGTAATGAGGATTAGGAAACAAAGTTCAGTGAACTTTTGTGAACTACTCTCATACTTGAGTGAGACCTTGTGTTGTTATGGAGAAGAAGAATTTCGTTGGATTTTTTGTGGCAACAAACACTCTGAAGTCGTTTCTTCAATTTCCTGAGGGATCTGAGGGTAGTACAATACACCCGAGAGTTGAGCATTGCATCATGAGGGACGACATCAAACACACTAACGTCTTCACTGTCCCAGAAGATCGTCGCCATGAATTCACCGGCTGAGGGTGCAGATCTGAATTATGTCTTTGGAGGAGAGCTGGTGTGGGGCCACTTCATGCACTGACGTTTTATGTTCGGGTTTAGGTGATGAACTCGTGTTTCATCGTCTGTGACGATTTTCGCCAAAAAAATCTCATTATCAACCTAGTAATGCGCAAGCAATTTCACACAGATTCTTTGCTGTTTATGGTCTTTTGTTAGGCAGCGAGAAAGGCAACGGCACACATCTTCGAGTGCCTTAACTGGTGGACGAGTGTGTCAGCACTACCAACAGAGGTGCCCAGTTACGCAGCGGGGTGTTTCATTGTGATCCGTCGATCATCTCGAATGAGAGTGTCCACACGTTCCAACAATGCAGGAATCTCAACTGTGTGCGGCCGGGCGCCTCGCAGGAGATCGGACAGGTTTGCGCTACCTTTGTGGTGATGATAGACGTTTGAAGCAACGACTGACCATGTTTTGCTCACTGCCAGGTCACCGTAAACATTCTGCGAGCGCCTACGAATAACTGCGACGCTCTGGTTTTCCGCCTATAGAAACCAAATGACGGATCTTGCTTGGAACGCACTTCCTTTCCAGACGCCGTACTGACGACTAAGTATAGCGCCACCACTTGTCGGAACTTCATAAAACTATAACGGCTGAAGCAGAACTATTGCACGATGTCTAACAATAGTCTCCTTTGTTTCAACTGAAAGTTGCCGAGAAAAGAAAATGTTGCATTACTTATACGTCCCTCGTAATTATTTCGCGAATAAACCCTGGGCTAACGTATGTACCGATGTCATGTTGTTGTCGTAGATATAAGTCCGAGGACTGCTTTCAAGCAGCTCTCCATCCTGTGCAAGCTCTGCATAGCTACACTACGGGTCAAAAGCTCTGTAATAATCAGTTCGCATTGTGTGCACCTAGCATTGTGTTTGTATATCTGATCAGATTAATACATCATTCAGTCGTAATGGGACCGAGGAAGGACATCGGAACTGAAAACGTGTTGTAATCCTAACTCTGAATTAGGAAGGCAATACTGGTAAGACAGTAACAACAAAAGTTGGCCTCGCCCAATCTACAGTGCTGCATTCATTGCAACGGTTCTAGCAAACTTGTGCCAATGCAGGTGTTTCATGGTATCTGTGATCCCTAGCAACATCATACCGGGAACATCAGTTCATATGTGTGCAGAGTAAACGTTAGAGAATCCCTGCTGTACTTGAAATTCGCAATGAAGGAAATAGCATGCGATCACCACCTGTCACCATCTCAAGACAGCAACGCCGTCTGCGTGACCAAAGTTTAAACGGGTGCACAGCGGCCAAAAACCTTTATTACGCACACAAAATAAGGTGAAAAGATTGAAATGGGCACAGCAACATATTAAGTGGAGCGTGCAGCAATGGTCCAATCTGTTGTTTGTAGACGAATCTAGGTTTTAAATATTTGGAAGGCATTGTCGTATATTTGATCGTCGAGTTTGCGGAGGAAGCAAAAGAGTCAGTGTGTCACACAAGTGGTGAAGCTTGGTGGAGGGTAAGTCGTGGTGTGAGGATGTTTTGCGGGCGATAAAGTCGGTAATCTACTGAGAATTAACGGAACAATAAAGAAGGAAGAGTGTCACAGGATACTGCTCAACAGCGCATTTCCAAGTGGCAAGAGACTTATTGGTCGTGGGTTTGTTCTGCAACATGACAATGCCCCTAACCTGTGCAGAGGATGTGCGTAACTAAAGATATGATTTGGCCACTTCCATCACCTGACTTAAGTTACACTGAGCTCTTATGGGATGAACTTGACAAGGAGATCAGAAAACGGAAACCATTCAATGTTGAAGATCTGTGGAGTAATTTACAGACGTATCGAACTGCAATAGCTACAAAGACACTACAAAATCTTATCTGCAGACTGACACTAGTTTGTGCAGCTGTTCTGAGTGCATAGGGTGGGTATATTGAAGAGACTAAAATCTGCAGCATATTGTATTGAATGATAAGAGAAAATATTTATTTTGTTGGTCTGCTTAGTTTGTACGATGTGTTGGTACAGTGAAATTTTGTGTATAGTTTTTATGATAATGATCGAAAACTCTTGACCATTAGTCTACTGAAATATACGTTCATTTAAACCTGCTTACTGTAAAACAGAACTGGGTATATTTGTCACAGGGCGTTATCAGCGATGCTTATTTGTAAACAACAGGGTTATTTCCTGTCTGAACATCGCTATTTTTATTTCAAAATGACGGGTATCAGGTGCTGTTGCCCATCTTCTGATCATTTCTCGTCGTTACGGAGCAACCTGTCCTAAAAGAACTATCAGTTCACTGTATATGACAGTGAACTAACAGGTCGGTGTCATATATATGAGTGTGTGACAGCGAACTCATACAACCGTTAGGACAAATCAATCCGTAGCTAAGAGATATGATCTGAAGATAGACGACATTGCCCGAAACTCATCATTTTGAAATAAAAATAGCGATCGACTGACTGAAAATAAGGGTATTCTGCTTACTGTAGTTAACTTAATCTCGCTCTTCACTTTTTGCCGCCCACATTTCATTCCACTACAAAATTGACGATACCTTGATGCCTCCTATTACCTAAACCCTTCTTTCGGGAAAGCTGTGCCGCAAATTTCTTTTTCCTCCACTTCGATTTAGTACCTCGTCATTAGTTATTCGATCAACACATCCAAACTACAACACTTATATCCGTGGATATTCGCAGTAATAAATACTTTGTAGTTAAAAGCTAAATGATGGTATGAATATTACAGTTTTGCAGTTACTATCGGACAATGGAAGACGAGAAACTTGCATTGGCAGACTATGTGAAAGATAGCAAAGCACCAGCACTAGCTGAAGTCTGCAACAGACAGCTTCTCAGGGTACAGCAAACCAAGAATTAATACCGGGAAGCTGCAGTCCAATGTTGGTCTGGCAGTCTAGGCAATAAAGCACTGCGCCGGCCGAAGTGGCCGAGCGCTTCTAGGCGCTACAGTCTGGAACCGCGCGACCGCTGCGGTCGCAGGTTCGAATCCTGCCTCGGGCATGGATGTGTGTGATGTCCTTAGGTTAGTTAGGTTTAAGTAGTCCTAAGTTCTAGGGGACTGATGACCTCAGCAGTTAAGTACCATAGTGCTCAGAGCCATTTGAACCAATAAAGCACTGCATGGGCAGTTTTTGGAGAACATTGAAAGCAAAACAGATAAAGAAAAGACCTGGTCTTCGCTGAGCAACGGAACCCTAAAGAAGGAAACTGAAGGACTGATTTTTACCGCACAGAAGGAATCCATCAGAAACAACGCCAATCAGAAAAGAACCAGGGTGCACACCCTGCAAAGAAGCTGTCGAAACAGTTGCTCATATCCTGTACTGTTGAAAGAAGATCGCCCGGAATGATTACGAGCGTAAAAACAATGATGTGGCACAAATGATCCATAGGAACCTGCGCCAAAATTACAACGTGCGGCGGCAATGGAATATGGGACAAGAAGCCAGAAAAAGTTGTCAAAAACAGAAAGGTCACATTACTGTTGGACTTTAGATTGCAGACAGTTCGAATACTGGAACACAGTACACTACGCATCGTAATTGTGGAGAAAAATGAAGTGTGGATAGTTAAAATTACTACTTACTAGTCAATGAAAGTGACTTGAGAAACTTACGAATGCGAAGACTTGAAAATCTAACGACTATCCCAAGTTAATGTTACGTGTGTGAAGATCACACATTACTCGTGAGGTCTTCTGCGGAAACCAGGTGCAAATATCGGTTTCCTGTGTTATACAGGTACGACTGGATGCTGTTTGTGTTCGTGGTACAAGGCTTAAAGATGACTCTAAAGAGAAGCCGATACTGGCAGCCAAAATAAAAATCTATACAAATAACGACTGTTGGAATATTCTTTTCACAATTTATCGCCCAGTCGCAGTCCCACATTCCGTAACACCATAGTTACGTTTACTCCATCCTTTAAGATATTTTAGTACAGTATCTTCTTTTTAGAAATGACAAAATTTTCCACTTGGACTGCTGTAAAATATATTTAGTCACCATTGCAAAAAAATGGGTCAAATGGCTCTGAGCACTATGGGACTCAACTGCTGAGGTCATTAGTCCCCTAGAACTTAGAACTAGTTAAACCTAACTAACCTAAGGACATCACAAACATCCATGCCCGAGGCAGGATTCGAACCTGCGACCGTAGCGGTCTTGCGGTTCCAGACTGCAGCGCCTTTAACCACACGGCCACTTCGGCCGGCCCAGTCACCATTGCAGTTAATGTCTGTACATTATAACTGAATATACAGGCTGAATAATGAAAATATTCAAATGTCACTCTTCAAGATTATTAATAATATCAACGTGCAAGGATTTACACCGTTTTGCTTTAGATACGTGATTCTAATCCAAGAGGAGCACACTCAGACTACCATCCTCCTGTCGGTGTAAGCTTTTGTTATGGGAAAACGTAAAAGTAAATATTTCGTAGCGTTACTTTTCTTGGAGAAAGAAGTAAACTGTTTATGGGCTACTGCGACGTCGATAGTATTCTTGAATAGGCCAGACGCCGCTCGCTATCTCCGTTTACACGCGGTTTTTCAGATTTAATAGTAACTCATTTCCGGTACTGTGTTAACAACTTCGAGCAACATATTAAGTCCACAGATAACTGCCGAGGATCTGCAATCTCGGTGCATGAGTCGAGCCTAATAAACGCAGAGCAACATTTCGCCTGCTACAAATGGCTTATGACGTACACTCTTATTACCGCAACAACAGCGTTTAGACCACGCAGTACCGCTTTTCACCGAGATGAGGCATCCTTCCTTATTAGCTCTCTCTCGTTGCCAGTCACACGGTTTTCAGTTTGACTGCGGCAAGTGCTCACCCAGTACACTGTGTGTCACAGTGCACGCAGCCAGCATTGTTTGGAATTTACTGAAGTTTCTGCTGTACGATGTGGCAGATTTGGATGTCTTCCTTTGTACAATTTTACGAAGAAGAGCGTCAGGCACGCATCGAGGGATAAGTACGTGAAATGAAATACGGTATTAATGGCTGCCTGGTGTAAGTCTTTCTATCTGACGCCATGTCAACTACTTAGGCGTCCTTTTGGTTAAGCTGTGTTGTAATGATTAGTTCCCCGAGCGAAGGCAGTCGCCAAACCAGGCGTTACTCGAACCCAGGGCCCCCAGACGCTAACCACTAGACCACTTGCTACGTACGATATTTCAGTGAGCGTCCAGTAGATTGTACATCAGAACGCTGCTAAACAGATAAACACCCAAACATTTCACGTTGCATGCACCGATATAAAATAAGTTACTGTTATATTTAAATAAATAAAACAGAAGTAAAAAACTTAGTCGACATGAAGCAAAAAACATGGAAAAATTGTTTTCGAGATTAGAAGACGTTTAAATGTACGTAGTAAGTTGCTTACGCTACTCTATTAATCTTCGTATCCAAAAATCAAGACTAAATATTGAAACAGAAAAAATATATGTCGAATATGATTTAACTAACTCGCATTGTGGAAGAATATAGTAAAACTCATCTACAAACAGAATTCATGTTCGAACATCAGACATCCTTGAGTATACAATATTGATAGTCAGATTGATACATCAAAAGCATGTACACTGAAGCGCCAAAGAAACTGGTATAGGAAAAAAAAAACAGAAATATGTAAACGGGCACAATACGGCGCTGCGGTCGGCAACTCCTATATAAGAAAACAAGAGTCTGGAACAGTTGTTAGATCGGTTACTGCTGTTACAACGGCACGTTGTCAAGATTTAAGTGAGTTTGAACGCCTCTGAGGTAGCGATGAAGTGGTAATTTTCCAGTGCGACCATTTCACGAGTGTACCATGAATATCAGTGTGGTGTCACCGCCAGACATCACACTTGCTAGGTGGTAGCCTTTAAATCGGCCGCGGTCCATTAGTATACGTCGGACCCGCGTGTCGCCACTGACAGTGATTGCAGACCGAGCGCCACCACACGGCAGGTCTAGAGAGACGTCCTAGCACTCGCCCCGGTTGTACAGCAGACTTTGCCAGAGATGGATCACTGACAAATACGCTCTCATTTGCCGAGACGATAGTTAGCATAGCCTTCAGCTACGTCATTTGCTACGACCTAGCAAGGCGCCATTACCAGTTTATATTGAGATTGTTATTAATGTATCAACAAGAGCGATGTTCTCCAGTTATGGATTAAAGTTAAGTATTACATCAACTACGTACTTTATTTGCTACTATAAATTCCCTTAACTGTTCCAGACCTCACGCCAGTCTGCGTGAGCTTAACGCGTGCCTTTCGGCATCCTCGCATAGTAACTTGGCTGTCTTGCCAAGTCACAACAAGTTTGGCGACGAGTGTAAAAACGGTCTTCTTCTTTATACTTGCTTAAATTACTTGTGTCATGGCTTCGCCACAATCTCCAGATGTACTGTCCGAATTTTATCGCTTGCAGAATCAGCAGACGCAGGCCTTATTGGATGCCCTTGGACAGCTCGTCCAGGGTCAACGTGCGATGCAAAACGATGCGGCAGCCGCCGCTCCATCGCTCCCGCAGCCACAACACGCAGTTGCACCACCTTTTCGTCCTTTTGATGCGGCACTGGAAAGCTGGACGGAGTGGTCACGCCAATTTGGATTCCATCTCGCCGCCTACAGAATTCAGGGTATTGAGCGGCAGCCTTTTTTGCTTTCTTGTGTAGGTGTGTCCAACTACCGTGTGATAGTGAAATTGTTTCCCCGACGCGACGTAGCAACTCTGTCCTACGAAGAAATTTTGTCTGCATTAGATGCATATTTCAAAGACTCAGTCAAGTTGCCGGAAGGTATATGTTCTTTCGTACAAAACGTATGGCCGGTCAAACTAATCAGGAGTGGGTTGCAACTTTGCAAGGCCTTACTAGTGATTGTGCTTTTGAGTGTGAATGTGGACTCCCTTATTCAGATACTATGGTACGTGATGCAATTGCACAGAACATTTCTGATGTTCGTATAAGGGAGCAGATTTTGAAACTAGTCAATCCCTCCCTTCAACAAGTGATGGACATCTTGGATAGGCAGGACACACTTGACTTTGCTCAGGAATCATTTGAAACTTCACCAGCTGTGTGTCACATTAACCGGCCCGCCGGGCGAGCTGCACGGAACAGTAAACAGCCCTCGCGCCCATCCGCGCAGCTGCCGCCAAGCTCTCCGCTACATGTGCCGCGCAAGCAAGCAAATGCAGTGCTAAAATCATGTCCGCGGTGTGCAACTAGACATTCGCGTGAGTATTGCCCATCACGCCAAGCTATTTGCTTTTTCTGTAATAAAAAAGGACATGTTCAGAGTGTTTGCCAGAAGAAGCTTAGATCGGACACTCACAACCATTCCAGGCCCTTTGCTTCACGCCGGACTCGGAATCAAACCAAGACTACTCAGGCTTGTGAACCTTCGCCCATGGACATTCATGTAGTTAATTCCACTCCGCCCAGTGCCACTCTCTCTAACAGTGACTGTGTTCATCCCACAAATACTGTGCGTCAACATCGCAGGAAATCTCGTCACGTAGCAAGTGTTTCTGTACCAGTGTCTGTTCACATTGCACGAGACAGTCGCTCTTGTCGTCGGCAGGACAATAAACTTTTTGTAGACTTGGGCATTAATGGCAACGTGATCCCATTCCAGCTCGATACCGGAGCTGCAGTTTCATTGATCAATAAAGACACCTACAAACAACTGGGCACACCTCCGTTGCATGCCGCAACTGTTCAGTTAAATTGTTATTCAGGACAAGCTATCCCTGTGTTAGGACAGTGCAGCCTTCTTGCAACATACAGGGAACAAACAAAACCTGTGTCATTTTACGTCCTTCGTTCTTCTTCTGCAGTGAACTTGTTTGGTTTAGATTTATTTCAGTTGTTTAACTTGTCTATAGTCAATCCGGTCCTATCAGTGACCCAGACTGTGCCTTCAGCCAGTGTTTGTCGTCTATGTGAAGAATTTGCAGACATTTTTGCACCGGGCCTTGGTTGCGCTAAGAACTATAAAGCACATTTGGAACTGAAAGTAAACGCGAAACCGAATTTTTCAGAGCGCGCAATGTTCCCCACGCATTGCGTGATGAGGTCGCAAAAACATTACACGATTTGGAATCACAAGGTGTGATTGAACGTGTGCAGGCTTCTCTCTGGGCATCACCCTTAGTAATTTTGCCAAAACCTTCCGGCAAATTGAGACTTTGTGTGGACTTCAAAGCTACAGTGAATCCACAACTAGTGATTGCCACTTTTCCTTTACCCCGCCTGGAAGATCTTTTTGACAAACTGTGCCCGGGTAAATATTTTTCGAAGTTGGACCTCGCGGATGCGTACTTGCAAATACCGGTGGACGACGAATCCCAGCGCATATTGGTGGTTAACACGCATCTGGGTTTGTATCGCTTCAAAAGACTGCCATTCGGGTGTGCATCTGCCCCTGCATTGTTTCAGCAATATCTGCAAACTGTTTGTGCCTCGGTCCCTACTGCAGCAACCTATCTGGACGATATTGGGATCTCCGGCAAGACAGAAGAAGAACATTTAGACAATCTCAGAACATTATTTCAGGTCTTGCGACAAAATGGTCTTCGCTTGCGGAAAGACAAATGTGTGTTTTTTGCTCGTGACTTACCCTATTTGGGACATGTCATCAATGCCCAAGGCATACATCCCAGTCCCGAGCACCTCCGTGCCATACAAGACTTGCCTTCGCTGCAGAATTTGAAGCAGCTACAGAGTGTGCTGGGAAAAATCAATTACTATAACAGATATGTGCGCCACGCCTCTTCCATTTCAGCTCCGCTTCATCGCTTACGCCATAAAGGTGTACGCCATTCGATCCCCAGAAACCCCTTTTGTTGATGGTAGATGCATCGGATTTCGGGATCGGTGCTGTGCTTGCGCACAAAGCTGGATCACACGATCGCCCTATTGCCTTTGCGTCCAAATTGCTCTCGTCTGCGCAAAGAAATTATTCACTGATCGAGAAAGAAGCCTTGGCTCTCGTATTTGGTGTTACAAAGTTTCATGATTTCTTGTATGGTCGTCACTTTACCATCATCACAGACCACAAACCTTTGATATCGCTTTTTCATCCGAACAAGCCTGTACCTCCACGTACAGCGCAGAAATTCATTCGCTGGGCTATTTTCCTCTCGCAGTACCGCTACGATATCTTGTATCGGTCCACTGCTAATCACGGAAACGCCGATGCGTTGTCCCGTTTGCCTGTTGCTGAGGATAGAGCATTCGATTCTTCCGAACTTGCTTGCATGTTCATTGATGCGGAAACCGATGACGTGGTCGAATCGTTTCCGATTGATTTTCGTCGTGTAGCTACGGCCACAGCTGCTGACCCTGTCCTTGCTACAGTTTTGCGTTTTGTTGCTACGCAATGGCCCTTGTCAAAGTCACGGATCGAGGATCCGTTGGTTCGCCGATTTTTTGCTCACAAGGAGGGACTTTTTGTTCGACGTGGTGTTTTGCTGTTGCGTTCTGATAATGATCAGTCCCGGTTCGTGGTCCCACGTTCGTTACAGTCCTCTGTCTTACGGCTTCTCCACCAAGGACATTGGGGTATAGTGCGAACGAAACAACTTGCTCGTCAGCACTGTACTTGGTTCGGAATCGATGCTGCGATTACGAATATTTGCTCTTCTTGCATGGTGTGTGCCGAACAACAATCCGCACCACCGCGGAAATTCTTTGCATGGCCAAAAGCCACTTCCCCTTGGCAACGTTTACACATAGATTTTGCTGGTCCATTCTGGAATGCTCGATGGTTGGTTGTGGTAGATTCATACAGTAATTTTCCTTTTGTTGTCAAGATGTCTTCCACGACGTCATCTGCCACCATCCAAGCGTTATCTGCTATCTTTTGCATTGAAGGTCTTCCACAGACTATTGTTTCCGACAATGGCCCACAATTTATGTCCGCAGAATTTCAGTCATTCTGCAAGGCCAATGATATTCAACATCTGACGTCCGCGCCGTTTTCGCCTCAGTCAAACGGTGCCGCTGAACGATTGGTCCGGACTTTCAAGTCACAGATGTTGAAGTTGGAAGAGTCGCATTCTCGGGAGGACGCGTTATTGCTCTTTTTGTCCTCGTATCGCTCTCAGCCCCGAGATGGTCGCTCGCCGGCTGAGTTGCTCCATGGTCGTCCACATCGAACTTTGATGTCTTTGCTGCATCCGCCGCATCAGGTTCCTGTGCTGCGGCAGCGACCTGCTTTTGCTCCAGGCGACGTTCTATACTATCGCAACTATCGAAGTTCACGGCGTTGGCTCGCAGGGCGCATTCTTCGCTGCCTCGGCCGCGCTATGTATCTGGTTTTGGGGGCCTCTGGTGAGGTGCGCCGGCATCTCAATCAGCTGCGCCTCTGTCGTCGCCCGTTTTCTGCCGCTCCCCGTCTGCTTTCAGCGACGGTGCCGTCCGGTCAGCGCCCTGGGGACCCATCTACTGGCTCGCCTCATGCCCAGGTGTTACCGACGCTGCCTTCCATTTTGCCCCATGACGACGCGCCGCCGCCGCCGCCGCCTGTTCTCCCGCCGGCGACGCCCGCAGTAGACGCTTGCTGCAGCCGCCAAGCGCCTCCCTGGGTCCCGCGCCGCCGATCGCTTCCCGTGACCAGCTGTCCTCCGACATGGAACTCTTGCCCGCTCCGGACCAGATGTCGTCTTCGCCCGTCGGGTGCCCCGACGCGATGGAGGTCGACCCTACGGCCCCTCCTGTCTCTTTACGGGCGCATACACCGCATGTTGGCGTGCACCCTGGACTAGGTTTTCATGCGTTTCCTAGCTCCCCTCGGACCGAATGGCAGGGTGCGGGTGGCACAGCCTCACCTGTTGTTAGGCTCCCCACCTCGTCGCATACGTCAACATAGGGTCCTCCCCACGGAGGGCGGAAGCCTTATAACACAACCGTACGCCGATTTGCGGGGGAGGAATGTGGTGTCACCGCCAGACACCACACTTGCTAGGTGGTAGCCTTTTAATCGGCCGCGGTCCATTAGTATACGTCGGACCCGCGTGTCGCCACTGACAGTGATTGCAGACCGAGCGCCACCACACGGCAGGTCTAGAGAGACGTCCTAGCACTCGCCCCAGCTGTACAGCAGACTTTGCCAGAGATGGATCACTGACAAATACGCTCTCATTTGCCGAGACGATAGTTAGCATAGCCTTCAGCTACGTCATTTGCTACGACCTAGCAAGGCGCCATTACCAGTTTATATTGAGATTGTTATTAATGTATCAACAAGAGCGATGTTCTCCAATTATGGATCAAAGTTAAGCATTACATCAACTACGTACTTTATTTGCTACTATAAATTCCCTTAGCTGTTCCAGACCTCACGCCAGTCTGCGTGAGCTTAACGCGTGCCTTTCGGCATCCTCGCATAGTGACTTGGCTGTCTTGCCAAGTCACAACAATCAGGAATAACGTATAACATTAAATCTCCGACATCGCTGCGACCGGAAAAAGATTCTGTAAGAAAGGGACCAACGAGAAACGTTCAACGTGATAGAAGTGCAACCGTTCCGCAAATTGCTGCAGATTTCAATGCTGGGCCATCAACAAGTGTCAGTGGGCGAACCATTCAACGAAACATCATCGATATGGGCTTTCGGAGACGAAGGTCCACTCGTGTATCGTTGATGACTCCACGACACAAAGCTTTACGCCTTGCCTCGATCTGTCAACACCGACATTGGGCTATTGATGACTGGAAACATGTTGTCTGGTTGGACGAGTCTCGTTAAAAACAGTATCGAGTGGATGGACGTGTATTGGTATGGAGACAACCTCATGGATCCATGGATCTTGCATGTCAGTAGGGCACTGCTCAAGTTGGTGGAGACTCTGTAATGGTGTGTAGAGTGTGCGGTTGGAGTTATATGGGACCCCTGATACGTCTAGATACGACTCTGACAGGTGACTCGTACGTTAGCATCCTGTCTGATCATCTGCAACCATTCATGTCCATTGTGCATTCCGACGGAGTTGGGAAATTCGAGCAGCACAATTCTACACCCCACACGTCCAGAAACAGAGTGGCTCCAGGAACACTCTTATGAGTTTAAACATTTCCGCTGGCCACCAAATGCCCCAGATATGAACATTATTGAGCGTATCTGGGATGCCTTGCAACGTACTGTTCAGAAGAGCACTCCACCCCCTCGTACTCTTACGGATTTATGGACAGCCCTGCAGGATTCGTGGTGTCAGTTCCATCCAGCACTACTTCAGGCGTTAGTTGAGTCCACGCCACGTCGTGCTGCGGCACTTCTGCGTGATCGAGAGGGCCCTACATGATAGTAGAAAGGTGTACCAGTTTCTTTGGCTTTTCAATGTAATTACCCTGAGCAGAAATACAGCGATGTGTGATTGTTCAGGGAGAACCGTATGAGTGAGGAGATTCCTATTATATGACTCATCTCAGATGTGAAGTTGCGTGTAGGGTTGCAAAAGGACTCCCACGAGCAGCCCTTACATCATCAGAACTGGGAGCTGTAAAATGTCGTGGACGTTTCGTACGCTTAGCTGAATGCTGTCGGCGATACTCAGCCAAAAGGCGAGCGTGCACGCTCTTCGATTGTCGTAGAACCATTCAATGTATCAATATCAACTTGCCGCTTTGTCATAACGACATAATGTATATTTATAAAGGATGTTCACAAATTAACTATGTAGCTACGTTGAAGAACACCGAAGATTATAAATTAAGAAGATTGAATTCTGTTCATCTGACGACTACGCTCACTTTATAAAGCAAGAAAGAGTACCGTACATTGCGCGGAACAGGAGAGCGGTCCTTTTTGACATAATTCCCAGACAGAGTTAGTAGAAATAAACTATTATGTTGAATCTCCGTTATATGATTCAGAGGAAACAGTGTATCCTACTCATATGTTATTCGTTTTTACTAACCAACACAAAACATTTAGTGCTGCTTCTCCACAGATAAGTCACGCGTTCAGTGACAATAAACATTCACGTTTTGCTGACCATTTCATGGCAATAAAACGTTTGTCTAGAATCAGTTTACTATCTTGAGACACATAGACGTATGAGTGTTACAAATGTTTCTTTTTTCTCTTATAGATGCGTATTTGAACTTTATGTCCCTTTGATAACGACATCTGATACGGCAGGCTGCGGATTGGGAAGTAATTTTCAGCTGAATCCGGCAAAAAATACAAAAAAAAAAAATCCCATCAAACTTCGTATATTTAACAATTTTTGAGATCCAGTGTGCAATACGCTCAGAATCATAAAATATACAATAAAAACACCCAACCTTTCTTAAATGCAATCCTTAATCTACCCCCCATGAACCATGGACCTTGCCGTTGGTGGGGAGGCTTGCGTGCCTCAGCGATCCAGATGGCCGTACCGTAGGTGCAACCACAACGGACGGGTATCTGTTGAGAGGCCAGACAAACGTGTGGTTCCTGAAGAGGGGCAGCAGCCTTTTCAGTAGTTGCAGGGGCAACAGTCTGGATGATTGACTGATCTGGCGTTGTAACACTAACCAAAACGGCCTTGCTGTGCTGGTACTGCGAACGGCTGAAAGCAAGGGGAAACTACAGCCGTAATTTTTCCCGAGGGCATGCAGCTTTACTGTATGGTTAAATGATGATGGCGTCCTCTTGGGTAAAATATTCCGCAGGTAAAATAGTCCCCCATTCTGATCTCCGGACGGGAACTACTCAAGGGGACGTCGTTATCAGGAGAAAGAAAACTGCCGTTCTACCTTCCGTGGAATGTCAGATCCCTTAATCGGGCAGGTAGGTTAGAAAATTTAAAAAGGGAAATGGATAGGTTAAAGTTATATATAGTGGGAATTAGTGAAGTTCGGTGGCAGGAGGAGTAAGACTTTTGGTCAGGTGAATACAGGGTTATAAATACAAAATCAAATAGGGGTAATGCAGGAGTAGGTTTAATAATGAATAAAAAAAATAGCAGTGCGGGTAAGCTACTACAAACAGCATAGTGAACGCATTATTGTGGCCACGATAGACACGAAGCCCATGCCTACTACAGTAGTACAAGTTTATTTGCCAACTGGGTCTGCAGATGATGATGAAATTGATGAAATGTATGATGAGATAAAAGAAATTATTCAGGTAGTGAAGGGAGACGAAAATTTAACAGTCATGGGCGACTGGAATTCGAGAGTAGGAAACGGGAGAGAAGGAAACATATTGGGTGAATAAGGATTGGGGGAGAGAAATGAAAGAGGAAGCCGTCTGGTAGAATTTTGCACAGAGCATAACTTAATCATAGCTAACACTTGGTTCAAGAATCATAAAAGAAGGTTGTATACATGGAAGAACCCTGGAGATACTAGAAGGTATCAGATAGATTATATAATAGTAAGGCAGAGATTTAGGAACCAGGTTTTAAATTGTAAGACATTTCCAGGGGCAGATGTGGACTCTGACCACAATCTATTGGTTATGAAGTGTAGATTAAAACTGAAGAAACTGCAAAAAGGTGGTAATTTAAGGAGATGGGACCTGGATAAACTGAAAGAACCAGAGGTTGTACAGAGTTTCATGGAGAGCATAAGGGAACAATTGACAGGAATGGGGGAAAGAAATACAGTAGAAGAAGAATGGGTAGCTCTGAGGGATGAAGTAGTGAAGGCGGCAGAGGATCAAGTAGGTAAAAAGACAAGAACTAGTAGAAATCCTTACGTAACAGAAGAAATATTGAATTTAATTGATGAAAGGAGAAAATATAAAAACGCAGTAAATGAAGCAGGCAAAAAGGAATACAAACGCCTCAAAAATGAGATTGACAGGAAGTGCAAAATGGCTAAACAGGGATGGCTAGAGGACAAATGTAAGGATGTAGAGGCTTATCTCACTAGGGGTAAGATAGATACTGCCTACAGAAAAATTAAAGAGACCTTTGGAGAAAGAGAGCCACTTGTATGAATATCAAGAGCTCAGATGGAAACCCAGTTCTAAGCAAAGAAGGGAAAGCAGGAGGGTGGAAGGAGTATATAGAGGGTCTATACAAAGGCGATGTACTTGAGGACAATATTATGGAAATTGAAGAGGAAGTAGATGAAGATGAAATGGGAGACACGATACTGCGTGAAGAGTTTGACAGAGCACTGAAAGACCTGAGTCGAAACAAGGCCCCCGGAGTAGACAGCATTCCATTGGAAGTACTGGCGGCCTTGGGAGAGCCAGTCCTGACAAAACTCTACCATCTGGTGAGCAAGATGTATGAGACAGGTGAAATACCCTCAGACTTCAAGAAGAATATAATAATTCCAATCCCAGGTGTTGACAGATGTGAAAATTACCGAACTATCAGTTTAATAAGTCACAGCTGCAAAATACTAACGCGAATTCCTTACAGACGAATGGAAAAACTAGTAGAAGCCGACCTCGGGGAAGATCAGTTTGGATTCCGTAGAAATATTGGAACACGTGAGGCAATACTGGCCCTACTACTTATCTTAGAAAATAGATTAAGGAAAGACAAACCTACGTTTCTAGCATTTGTAGACTTACAGAAAGCTATAGACAATGTTGACTGGAATACTCTCTTTCAAATTCTAAAGATGGCAGGGGTAAAATACAGGGAGCGAAAGGCTATTTACAATTTGTACAGAAACCAAATGGCAGTTATAAGAGTCGAGGGACATGAAAGGGAAGCAGCGGTTGGGAAGGGAGTGAGACAGGGTTGTTGCCTGTCCCCGATGTTATTCAATCTGTATATTGAGCAAGCAGTAAAGGAAACAAAAGAAAAATTCGGAGTAGATATTAAAATCCATGGAGAAGAAATAAAAACTTTGAGGTTCGCCGATGACATTGTAATTCTGTCAGACACAGCAAAGGACTTGGAAGAGCAGTTGAATGGAATGGATAATGTCTTGAAAGGAGGATATAAGATGAACATCACCAAAAGCAAAACGAGTATAACGGAATGTAGTCGAATTAAGTCGGGTGATGCTGAGGGAATTAGATTAGGAAATGAGACACTTGAAGTAGTAAAGGAGTTTTGCTATTTGGGGAGCAAAATAACTGATGATGGTCGAAGTAGAGAGGATATAAAATGTAGACTGGCAATGGGAAGGAAAGCGTTTCTGAAGAAGAGAAATTTGTTAACATCGAGTATAGATTTAAGTGTCAGGAAGTCATTTCTGAAAGTATTTGTATGGAGTGTAGCCATGTATGAAAGTGAAACATGGACGATAAACAGTTTGGACAGGAAGAGAATAGAAGCTTTAGAAATGTGGTGCTACACAAGAATGCTGAAGATTAGATGGGTAGATCACGTAACTAATGAGGAGGTATTGAATAGAGGGGAGGAATTTGTGGCTCAACTTGACAAGAAGAAGGGACCGGTTGGTAGGGCATGTTCTGAGGCAGCAAGGGATCACAAATTTAGCATTGGAGGGCAGCGTGGAGGGTAAAAATCGTATAGGGAGACCAAGAGATGAATACATTAAGCAGATTCAGAAGGATGTAGGTTGCAGTAAGTACTGGAAGATGAAGAAGCTTGCACAGGATAGAGTAGCATGGAGAGCTGCATCAAACCAGTCTCAGGACTGAAGACAACAAAAACAACAACAACAACAACATCTTTTATCAATTAAAAACGTAAGATCACTACATCTGCAATAAATTCAACTAAGAAACATTCACTCTCAAATATATTTACTTTAAATTCCCATTGAATATCTTTAATATCTGTATACATGAGGATAGTGCCAGAATACGAGTAGCTTCAAATTTATGTTACTTTTAATTTTCATCAAATCTGTGGTCGGAATGCTAGAAATGTTTACTAACGGCAGACAGTCCGAAAATTTCTTAATAACCAAGATCCTTGGAACTTGGCATGATGACCTTTTGGAAACATCAGATGAACAGTATCAAATGCTTTCAAAAAGTCAGTAAATGTAGGAGAACCCAAGAGAGCAACCTTAAGACTAGTGAACAGAACAGGCAAATACCAGATAAACAGAACTGAACACTTTCAAAAAGACAGTAAACATAGAAAGAATCTGCCAGAACAACGTTAAAACAAGAGAATGGAACAGGCAATAAAAACAAAACAAATCTTAAAACATTATTCTAGTAATTGGTAGTAATACACAATTACAAATTTTTATTGACAGAAAGCAACAGTTTTGGTCTGACCGAAAAGAACAGTGGCCCAAATTATTATTCTAACAACAGTTTAAAAATTCACTATTTTCCGGTTAACCGTCTGTTGGACAGAATAATTTCCAATCACGCCTCACTGGCAAAGTTAATACACAGACACGTGACAATAAACGTGGCATACTCGGAATTATCGAGGGTTCAGTCTTATACACTGAGGCAGCTCTATTGACACACAAGACAGTGTGTATGGTCCATTCACCAAGGAGAGACTTTAAGAAGATCTGAAAATATTTGATAAACAGAACTTGATATTTATGTCCTGGCCCGAAATTTCAGTTCAGGAAACGGTTCAAGTGAGTTGATAGTTTAAATAGTGTGCCACAATTATTATTATTATTATTATTATTACACCGAAGCAAATCTACTAAATTTTCTTAAGTTTGACATATGACCGCAGTGCCAAGACCCACGAACAATCACGCAACAATATTACCATTCCTTCTGAGCATTACCACTTTCGTACTGATAAGGACCGTATTTGTTGAGCTCAATACATAAGCCTAATTTGCCAGCAGTTGCTTTAAATATTATATATCACAACCACAAAACCAGCTTGGTCTGAAAGACAAAATCTTATAGTATCTTGCATAGTACACGACAAATACAGTGGTGTCCAAAATTAAAGCAACAAACCGCTGTTTCCCCGTCCTGTGTCCAATTCACGATATACCCATACAAACTGTCAACCAAATGACTGTACGGTCATCTGGTTGCAAGATGGCATTCCGGTCAACGGGAAACAATGCCAACTATGACGTCAGGGCACCTATGAAACGAGGTAGCGTTTACAGGGTAGCTTCACATCCACAATCGCTGTGTACACAGTCGCAGACGGCGCTGTATGGCACAGGAGAGATATCTACCAGACTCTCTGCGGTGGAGGGCCATAGAAAGAAAGGAAACAGGTCGCAAAGTGAATCGTTTTGTATCTTCACTGAAGGAAAGGTCTAGAGTGGCGTAATCAGCATGTCAAACGGACGGTCGAACAGTGGGCCAATGTTGTTTCCACAGATGAGTCTCGATTTAGTCAGGAGAGTGATTATCGATGGATTCGTGTCTGAAGGGACAGTGGAACACGATTTCGGGACCCGAACATTGTGGAAAGAGGCCTATATCGAGGAGGATCCCTAGTGATGTGAGATGGGATTATGCTTACCACTCGAACCCCTCTTCATGAAACTGTACGGCTGAATCGGCAAGGTTTAACTGCTACCAGATAGCGTGACGGGATCTTGGGGCTCATTTGCTGTTGTTGCGAGTTGCTGTGTATCCAGACGTCATACTGATAGACGATAATGGTCGACAGCATAGACCACGGATTGTTGATGTTTTCGTGGTAAGGAAGATATTGTACGTGTGGGGTGGCCTGGTCGCTCTCCCGATTTGAATCCCATAGAGCACATCTGGGATGCTCCAGGGAGAAGTACTGCATCACATCAGCATCCGCCAACCGCTCTCCAAGATTTGCGAGCAGCCGGCCAGAGTGGCCGAGCGGTTTTAGGCGCTTCAGTCTGGAACCGCGCGACCGCTACGGTCGCAGGTTCGAATCCTGCTTCGGGCATGGATGTGTGTGATGTCCTTAGGTTAGTTCGGTTTAAGTAGTTCTAAGTTCTAGGGGACTGATGACCTCAGATGTTAAGTCCCATAGTGCTCAGAGCCATTTGAACCATTTTTGAACTTGCGAGCAGCTCTGCAGGAAAAATGGGCGTTATTGCCTCAACACGAGACTGATGACATCATTCACAGCATGCCTCGTCTTTGTTAGGCCTTTATTGCTATCAGAGTTGGTCACACGCCATCTTAGCACATTAACCAGTAGTCGGAATGTGTGTGCAATCCCGTTAAGTTGGAAAAAACGAAGAAAATTTTTGTCTACCATTATGAATGATGGAATTGTTTACGTTCCGTATTCTTTAAATTGTTTCTACTTTACCATCACTTGTTTATGCTGTTTTCTGGCGGAATGAACGCAACCTTGCAAAATTTCCGTTTGTTGCTTTAATTTTGGACATCACTACAATTTTAAAAACTTTCCTTGATCAAATAACGTAGAGAGGTGCACCAAATTCAAATAAGCTCATCCTTCTTGCAGAGATGCAGGTGAAACCAGTGATACTGACTATGCTTCCACCAGCAGAGGACGTGGGTGGAATGAGACAGAACGGGCGTGCAACAGTCACCACTTACTGCGCGACGTCTACAAAACTTCAGTCCTATAGAGGCTGAATGGCGATGTCGATCCAAGAAAAAGCTCACCGCTACAGTTGTTCATTCTGGAGTGAAGTTGTCTCAGTATCGGCTTTTTTATGAAGCTCTGCACCCAGCACCATACTAGAATGGATACCACAGCGCAGGTCGGGCGGCTGACGACACAGACCGATCCTTCCGTGACTGCCACAGACTCACCGCTGGTATCAACGAGGCGCGGACAGCCAAGGTCTGCACCCGGCACTCGCTTTTCCTCATCCAGGAGACTCGACCTGTACTGTCTGTGCTATTCCTTAAATACTCGTTCCTCAGCGGGCACTGCCGTCTAGGACCCCGAAAGTTCGTTCAGACAGAAGCGGCCAAAGAGCACGTAGCACACTAGAGGAAAAGCCGCAAGAATTGCTGGTCGCACGGCACAACATACTCACACACGGCCCGTATTTCAAAGATGAAAGTTCAGCCCATTTCTGTAACTACTCTACACATTCATCTAAATGATAACCCTTCATCAAGCAGTGACTACATATATCTTACGTCCTGTAAGATTGTCTAGACTGTAGAACAAGATAAATCTTTACTATATGAAATTTGACTTGCAACAGTGACTAAAATAAATCATAAAAGTCTTCTGAACTTGATTGCACACATTTAAGGACGTAACAAAAGTTGTAACTCTCTTCCGAAACTGCAAAATAGGACAATGGTTACCCCTAGTTGTCACACATGCTAGCCAGTGACGTGGTTTTGTCTCTGTGATTTCCTTAAGGAACTCCGGTGGCAGTTAACCGTGTACAGAGTCGTTGACGAGTCAAGAGTGCCCGATGACGGCTGACAGGCCGTTGTTGGTATCCACAGTGCATAGCATGGATTAGGGGTTCAAACGTTATTGTCCAGAGCCAATACTGACATTGTGAGGCGACGTCTCGGGCCACATATGTCGTATCACTGTTATCATGAATTGGTAACCTACGTAAAATAGTACGTTACGAACCCTCAATATAATAGCTATAGTGAGGGAGCAATAAGTTAGCCGACAGCTCCTAAGTCGGCAACGTTGGGAACATTTCGTGTCTACTGTTCCCTGTTTCAAAACGCTGCCACCGTCAGCGACCCTGAAGTTGTGATACTGTAACTGTGTACGAAGTTGTGTTTGGGTGAGCGGATGATTAATGGGACCACACCGTGGTTCAGGTCGAAAAAAATCGATTTTCGGTTTTCATCATATTTCAATAGATTAAGGTTCTATTTAAGTACTCCTGAAAGGATTTTGCTGAAAAACATTTTTTTCGATCATTTAGAGAGCATTTTCCTACCACATATGTTTATGTGCCACGCCCACTTTCCTGTCACCCACTTTTCTGCATATATTTTAGATCTTTATATCCCCTACATTGCACGTTAGGGATTTTTTTTACTTCCGAGTGTGTTGACTATCCGTGGAATGCAACGGTCGGTATTCTTTTGTTCCTGTTGTTTGTAAACAGCACGCTTTCAAAAAAATGGTTCAAATGGCTCTGAGCACTATGGGACTCAACTGCTGAGGTCATTAGTCCCCTAGAACTTAGAACTAGTTAAACCTAACTAACCTAAGGACATCACAAACATCCATGCCCGAGGCAGGATTCGAACCTGCGACCGTAGCGGTCTTGCGGTTCCAGACTGCAGCGCCTTTAACCGCACGGCCACTTCGGCCGGCACGCTTTCAAACACGCGGTTAGTTTTGTCAAGTGTGATTGCGAGTAGTTGTTATAGAAAACGTACAGGTATACTATGGGCAGGCAATTAGCAGAAATAAAGAAAATCCGGAGGCAATGAAGAGAGATGTTTGGGCCATATTCTTCCATAAGTCCTCTACTGATGATAAGCCATGTCATGGATTGTGTCCATCAGGAGAAAATTCTTGGTGCAAATACAATATTGCTCAGGCAACTCGAGAATCTTATTCTCGCCAGCATTCTCTTCCTGCTGCTGTTATTACAGCAATTAAACCTATTTTCAGAGACTTGGCTCATCCTGACCTTCTAAGGAAATGTCTGCAAGGGCAGACACAGAACCCAAATAAATGTTTCAACAGCATAATTTGGAACCGCCTTCCTAAAACTGTATTTGTAGGCATGCATACAATGAAACTAGGAGTTCATGATGCTGTTATTACATTCAGTTGTGGTAATACTGGAAAGTGTTAGGTACTGAAAAATCTAGCAATTAATCCTGGTCCTGGTGAAAATATGATCACTGTGCTGCAACATCGCGATAAAATGAGGACAGTCGATGCAGACAGGTCTGCGTCTAATATGGCCAAGAAAGCAAGACAAACATCCAGGAAGGTGATAAAGAGGCTGGAAGACCTGCTAGAGGCCAAAGAAGGGCCATCAGATGCAACAGGACGGTTTTAGTTAACTGTAAGTAACCAATTCCAAACGTTTTTTCTTTGAAGCCAATTTCCCGCAAACTAAGATTTTCAGTACGTATGCCCTATTAAATCAGAAACTATCATAGATAAATGAATAAAATTTTCAGAGACTCTGCATAACATAAAAAGCCACCTCTGGTACGATATTCGTTAATATTCCCCCATTAGGAAGTTCATAAAAAATATTTTCTACAGAAAAAGCTTAATATTTTTTGTTAATACATTTAAAAAGGTATTTCTTAAAAACTATAAAGTGGATAAAATAGATTTTAGTACAGTTGGCTCTCTTAGCATAATGTACAGAAAAAGCTTGATATTTTTTGTTAATACATTTAAAAAGGTATTTCTTAAAAACTATAAAATGGATAAAATAGATTTTAGTACAGTTGACTCTCTTAGCATAATGTAACATACAGCAAAAATTTTAAGGTCCTGCATCAAAGAATTTTCTCGGAAATGGGTCAAATACTTGCCTAAATTAACAAGGGTTAGATAGGCATGGTGTGGTCCCCTTAAGTGCTTAACTACAGAAATTATACTTACATTTAAATGTATTATGCAATATGGGATACGCTCACAAATGTTCACTAAATGTTTTAAAATGTCATATTTCTTCTACTCATTGCGTTCTGTTTCAACAGCCTTAATTTAATTTCATATTCCTTACTACATAATTGTACCACCTATATTGAAGATGATCTGTAATGCTCATTCACGAATCCTTGTTTCTCCCATGTCAAAATTTATACCACAACAGTCATCACGCACGCCCGTGAGTTGTCAGTACTGCAAGACAAACAATAAAACGTTTCCCCCTCTCATATCGTTCAATCCCTCAGTGGCCGCGCTACCTACCCCTCTAGCCTGAGGTAAACGGCCAACTTTACTTAGCTCATGATGGAAATCACCAACGTCAACTAAAATCAAGCACATCTTAAAACAGTACTCTCACTGTAAGAACTTTTGTTTGTTACTAAGCAGAAAAACTACTACACTCGTAAGAACCCCTTAACGTTAGTTGAGGCTTTTGGATTCAGCAGTTAGTTGCTAGATGCATATTATTATATATTACACAACGGCGGGCCGCACGAATAAATTTGGGACGCATGTGGCCCTCGGGCAGCAATCTGACGGTCGCTGGCATAGGGGCCCTGCAGGTTAACATCCATTAACATTGCCTGCTTCTCAGTGTAACAGAAATTTGCTACTGTAAGAAACGTACCCACCAGAAAAACTCAACGGGCATGGGCATTATCGTCCATGATAGGAAGCGTGGATTTTCTCTGGAACATCGCACATTTGCTAGCAGTAGATCATCGCTGTGTTTTGAGGCTTTACAATATTCCTCCGTCCACCAACGAAGCCTCATATCCCCATTTAACATTAAACGACAATACATCACAACTACGAAACTAGTATTCTTTTACAGCGTTGCTGTGATTGTAGCGATTATCAATTTCGATCTAAGAGCTTGTGCAAAGAGTATCTTTCTGCAAAATACAACGGGATTGTCTACAACTAGCAGATATCTTCATCCAAGCATCAGTCTCTATGTTGCCAATTTCACAATAAATGAAACCGTGTCAACGCTGCCAAAATGACAGAAAGGTAAATCCTCAACATTGCAACTTGGAATGTGATAAGCGTACACTTGAAAGAAACACAGATGTCTAAAGAACTGAAACAAAGAAGAATTAATATTGCAACAATTACGGAAACAAAGGAAGAGACAACAGGAAATGCAGATTTAGATGCATACCTAATGATTTACAGTAATGTGGGAAATGACAAAAGGGCTAGTAGTGAAGTTGCTATTTTAGTAGGTAATAAATGGAAATATAAAATCGAAGTTTACCCTTATGTAAATGACGGAATCACATCACCAAGATTCAGAATATTTCGGGGGCATCTAAATGAAATTGGGATCCACGCTCCGGAAGATAGAAAAAGAGACTTGAAGATTTCTGCGAAACCTTACATAACGATGTAGATAAAAACAAAGAGATGGGTCACCTATTAATTCGACGTGATTTAAATGCCACAACAGGAAATAACCCAGTACCTCTAGCAGTGGAAGTTTCGGTGAACAGTACATAAATGATTATGGGCATTCACCTATACATTTTGCCTCAAGCAATGACTTGGAAACCATTATTTTTTAGGAAGAGAGATATACATAAATGCACCTGGCGCCTGATTGGATTATGTGATTGGCGACAGTGAAATAAAGTTCAGGATGATCGTGTTTTCAGAAGTAGTGACGTTTACTTGGAAAACTACTCGGTGGTGTCAAAAACAGCTATGCCCTCTGTATGAAAGGGGAAAAAAATTAAATGAGAGAAGAAGGGAGAAAGTTTTAAGGTGTTCCTACTACAGGATGAGAGTGCGAAACATCAGTATCAAAATAGACTGAATGTTTGCTAAAACAGACAGATTCAAATGGTTATAAACCGAAGGACACAATATAAAGCTAAATGTTGAAGAGGACACAAATTAGTCACCAGGTAAGAAGAATAACAGAACACATTAGAACGGATTAAGAGCATGGAAGGAAGATATCACAAATGCAGTTGAGGAAACGGAATCTGCGAAACAAGATTATAAAGAGAAAGGAATTAAAGTAAAAACCATTGTAACGAAAACAAATAACGAAACTTGGAATAATTTTGGAGTGTAATTGAACAAGATATCTTCAAACCACTGTAGCACGGTTCTGGCTCCGAGACACGGACAATTATACTGCTGAAAGATTACTTCGCCATCGGGGAAGACAACAAGCATGAAGCGATGCAGGTTGTTCGTAGCTGTCAGAGTGTCTTAGATTACTACCAAAGGTCGCATGCAAGCGTAGGAGAATGTCTACCATAGCATAATACTGCTCCCACCGGCCTGTGTCCGTGGGACGCTGCACGTTTCCAGCCGCCCTTTACTTCGATGTTTGTAAAGACGACCATCGAAGTAGTGTAGCAAAAAAATATTATTCACCCGAAGAGCCGACACGTTCCCGTTGGTCGGCGGTCGAATCCCGATGGTCCCTTGCCCACTGAAATCGTAACTGACGACGTCCTTGAGCCAACATGCGAAAACATGAGGGTTGTCTACTGCTCAGCTCTATGTGCAACAATGTACGATGAAAGTGTGCTCCGAAAGATTTTTGCGTGCACCAACATTGTGCTCTTTAGGCAGAGATGTCATCTATCCTAGTTTACAGAGTAGACAAGCCTCCGAACACCACATTCTGTGTAGAGTCGTGGACGTCCATCCACTTAGCGCCTAGTGATAGTTTCAATGTCCTTCTCTTTCCGTAGATGCTCATGACAGTAGCACGTGTACATTCGATCAGGTTCTCCCTTTTCGAGATACTCGTTCATAGGCTCTGAGTAATGCACCTAGAGTGATAACCTGTCCGTGGATGCTCCGCTTACGTACTTTTGTGCCCGCAACGTCGCTTCGCAGTGGACAGTGGCCATAATGTTCTGGCTTATCAGCTCTGCCGTACTGAAACCTGAGCATTACAGGGAGACCCCCTGAAATGGATAAACGATAGGACGGCGAACTCATAACGATGCAAGAGCTAATCAAATGTTCAAATGTGTGTGAAATCTTATGGGACTTAACTGCTAAGGTCATCAGTCCCTAAGCTTACACACTACTTAACCTAAATTATCCTAAGGAGCAATACACACACCCATGTCCGAGGGAGGACTCGAACCTCCGCCGGGACCAGCCTCCAAGAGTTAATCGTGGCCCTGAATACAAGACACCGGAAACCAGCAGGAGGTGATGGTATAAACGCCGAGTTACTTACGTATGGAGATTATATTTAAATCTTAGTATGCTTATGTTGGAACACGTGAGCCGATACGACCTATTTTTGATGGTAGATTAAGGAAAGGCAAACCTACGTGTCTACCATTTGTAGACTTAGATAAAGCTTTTGACAATGTTGACTGGATTATTCTCTTTTAAATTCTGAAGGTGGCAAGGGTTAAATACAGGGAACGAAAGCCTATTTACAATTTGTACAGAAACCAGATGGCAGCTATAAGAGTCGAGGGGCATGAAAGGGAAGCAGTGGTTGGGAAGGGAGTGAGACAGGGTTGTAGCCAATCCCCAATGTTATTCATTTATCAAACCACCACCCTAGTCAGAAAAGAGGCGTGATTAATACGCTTGTAACGCGAGCAAAATACGTCAGCCGTAGCACCTCAGAGTCGAAATGCAGCACCTGGAAACTGTTCTGAGGAGCAGTGGGTACTCCACAAGTTACAGTAGAAGTGTAACAGAGACAAATACTCGGCGAAGCGACAAATCAGAGAAAGAAATGTCAGGTTCGGCCTTTCTGCCATACATTCCCAGAGTGACGGACAGAATCGGCCGGTTATTCTGCAAATGTTCAAATGTGTGTGAAGTCTTATGGGACTTAACTGCTAAGGTCATCAGTCCCTAAGCTTAACACTACTTAACCTAAATTATCATAAGGACAAACACACACACCCATGCCCGAGGGAGGATTCTAACCTCCGCCGGGAGTTATTGTGCAAGCACGGCGTAAATACGATTTTCAAACCAACAAAGAAGATCAAAGAGTGCCTTAGTCCGGCAAAGGAGGAAAGGGACCCACTTGCAATGCCGGGTTATACCGCATACCATGCTCACACTGAAAGGTTTATGTCGGAATTACGGGACAAGCAATTAACACCAGGATCAAAGAACTTAAGCGACACTGCAGGTTGGGACAGGTGGAGAAATCGGCCGTAGCAGTGCACGCATTGTATCAGACAGACCATGTAATAAAATTCGCCGACACGGAAGTTCTGAGTGTAGAGAAGCGCTATCACACTCGCTTGCGCAGAGCGGCTATAGAAATACAAAAACACGGGAATAGCTTCAATAAGAAAGAAGAATGTCTTAAGGTAAACGGTTCCTGGCTTCCCGTGCTGCAGCGAAAGACCGTCGCAGATAGCAAGAGGAGAACCACGCCGGAAATGACTCTGGAGAAGCCATTGCAAAATGGTTCAAATGGCTCTGAGCACTATGGGACTTAACAGCTGGGGTCATCAGTCCCCTAGAACTTAGAACTACTTAAACCTAACTAACCTAAGGACATCACACACATCCATGCCCGAGGCAGGATTCGAACCTGCGACCGCAGCGGTCGCGCGGTTCCAGACTGAAGCGCCTAGAACCGCGAGACCACCGCGGCCGGCTAGCCATTGCACGTTGGTACGCCAGGTACATATAGTCTGCGGCAGCGAACTCGGCTCCAGTTCACCACCAGCAATGGAGAGTGAAGCTTTGACAGTGCCAGCCACTTGTGCTAGCGAAAGGTCAGCCGAAGAACCCGAGACAGAAGCCAATAGGCAGTTTGTCTTATTCCAAGATAATAAACCAGCGTCTATCAGTTACTTCTTAAAATCTATCACTTGAAGAACAATATAGTTTCAGAAAAGCGAGATCCTGTACAGATAATGTTTTCATACTTAAACAAGTTATAGAAAAACAAATAGAGTTCAATAGGGAAAAACTCCAGCATTGAGAACAGAAAAATATTATGGAACGTGCTAGAGAAGAAAGGATATGTTCTGAAAATAATGAAAGTAATAGACAGCCTATACAGAGCTACAAAAATAAGAGCAAAGACTATGTTGCGACAGAAGACACATCCATGAACCAAGCGGCCCGGCATGAGTGTAACTTATAACCTACATTTTTAATATATACAATGACGATATGATTGAGACATGGAAACAACTAAGTGATCCAGCCTCGAGATTGTCACATGACATATACGAGTATTTTAAAACAGTAATTCTTTGTAGACGACGTTGCACTCGAGGGGTACAGCAAAACACGAATGTAGTACGAAAATACCCATTTCAGAAATAAAAGTAATGGCTTTTAGAGGGACAAAACCGCAGAGAACCGAGATCGTTACAGGAATCAAAACACTTAAACAAGTTAGTGACTTCTATTACCTGGGAAATGCTGTAGCTACCAAAATGAACTCGATATTGACAGCAAACTGCAGAAATATGATATGCGGATCAATTAATAGAACACAGAAATAAAGATAGGAAAGGCAAAAATTTAAGTTTTAATATAACGGGCGCACCTATATTGCTATTTGAAAATGAATTTTAGACAACTACAAAAAGAGCAAGAAAGTAGAATAGAAGCGGCATAAATTAAATTTCTAAGAGAAACAATGGATTGCACAAGATTACAAAGACTAAGGAACGCAGATATAAGAGAAGAGCTTAGGGTATATACCATAAATTAAAGATCAGATCTAATCGCCAAAGCTGGATGTAATATCTGCGAAGAATGCCATATTCGAGACCACCAAAACAAGCCTTAAATTTCAATCCTGTAGGTACAAGATCCATAGGAAGACGAGAACAGGATGGCTGAATACTTAGAAGACGGAACAAGAAAATGGTTCAAATGGCTCTGAGCACTATTGGACTTAATTTCTGAGGTCATCAGACCCCTAGAACTTATAACTACTTGAACCTAACTAACCTAAGGACATCACACACATCCATGCCCGAGGCAGGATTCGAACCTACGACCGTAGTGGTCGCGCGGTTCCAGACTGTAGCGCCCAGAGCCGCTCGGCCACCCCGGCCTGCACGGAACAAGACTGTGGCCTAAACCATGATGAAAGGAGAAGAAGCGACGTTTTTTTCTTTTTTGTTCTGTTCGAAAAACAGCTAACCCCGCGGCCCTGTTGCTTTCCATTGAAAGATGACGATTTCCAGTTCTTATAAGCTGAAAGAAAGTTAGTCATTCTCTTCGGCATATCTCTCAAGCTATCAATCTCGAGATAACTGTCTCTAAGTCGACAAAACGATCACAGTATTCTGGAACAAGTTTGAGTTTTAGAATATTATCTTCTTCACCCTGAGAAAAAAGTCGATGATGCTTTCTTGAAGTCAAAGAATCTTTTAAAGGGATTTTGTTAATGTCTGAAACTTCTTGGACAGGACTGGTAAAAGGTCGAGATTTATCCAAGTCATCTGCTACTGATGTGAGGAGGTTACTTTTAGTTATGTGTAAATTTCAAGTCACTGATTCAGTTCAGTCTTCAACATCTGCTTCGTGTTCATCGAGTTCCCTATCAACCCACAGCGTGCGGTGCAACTGAAATAGCTTTTGATAAGTGTTATTAGTTTGAGACGAAATCAGCGCATCGTTTGTAACTGAAGTCAGTATTAGGGTTTTGTAATCTGTACATAATTGTTGGCGGGGAAGTTCAGAAGATTGGATTTCTAAGAGTGCTTCAGCGATGAATCTACATCTACATCTACAACTACATGGATACTCTGCAAATCACATTTAAGTGCCTGGCAGAGGGTTCATCGAACCACCTTCACAATTCTCTATTATTCCAATCTCGTATAGAGCGCGGAAAGAATGAAAACGTATATCTTTCCGTACGAGCTCTGCTTTCCCTTATTTTATCGTGGTAATCGTTCCTCCCTATGTAGGTCGCTGTCAACAAAATATCTTCGCATTCGGAGGAGGAAGTTGGTGATTGGAATATCGTAAGAAGATTCCGTCGCAGCGAAAAACGCCTTTCTTTTAATGAAGTCCAGCCCAAATCCTGTATCATTTCTGTGACACTCTCTCCCATATTTCGCGATAATACAAAACGTGCTGCCTTTATTTGAACTTTTTCGATGTACTCCGTCAGTCCTATCTGGTAAGGATCTCACACCGCTCAGCAGTATTGTAAAAGTGGACAGACAAGCGTAGTGTAGGCAGTCTCCTTAGTAGGTCTGTTACATTTTCTAAGTGTCCTGCCAATAAAACGCAGTCTTTGGTTAGCCTTCTCCACAACATTTTCTATATGTTTCTTTCAATTTAAGTGGTTCATAATTGTAATACCTAGGTATTTAGTTGAATTTACGGCTTTTAGGTTAGACTGATTTATCGTGTAACCGAAGTTTAACGAGTTCCTATTAGCACTCATATGGATGACCTCACAGTTTTCGTTATTTAGGGTCAACTGCCACTTTTCGCACCATTCAAATATTTTTTTAAAAATCGTTTTGCAGTTTGTTTTGATCTTGTGATGACTTTATTAGTCGATAAACGACAGCGTCATCTGCAAACAACCGAAGACGGCTGTTCAGATTGTCTCCCAAATCGTTTATATATATGGAACACTACCTTGGGGATCGCTAGAAATCACTTTTGTTTTACTCGATGACTTCCCGCCAATTACTACGAACAGCCCGCATCTCGTGGTCGTGCGGTAGCGTTCTCGCTTCCCACGCCCGGGTTCCCGGGTTCGATTCCCGGCGGGGTCAGGGATTTTCTCTGCCTCGTGATGGCTGGGTGTTGTGTGCTGTCCTTAGGTTAGTTAGGTTTAAGTAGTTCTAAGTTCTAGGGGACTGATGACCATAGATGTTAAGATATGGAACGGTGTAGCAGGTAGCTTCACGCAAAAATTATATGTGACACTACTCTGGAAGTTTACGAAGTAGTATCACCTTCCTTCTTCCGAAGTATCTGAAATCTCATCACTACGAGCCGCTAGAGTTCATTCCGTAAAGTAAACATAATATCTGTACTCGGAATGAAAAATGTAAAGTATAAAACTCAGTTGCTCTGATAATCTTATTTTTCGCATGCCGACGACATGGTGTGACCTTCAGTTTTAGTTTCTTTGCCGTAAACTCCGCGAGACGTGAGGCTCATAGAGATAACTGTATGTTTGACGTTGTTACCCTACCTCATATCCGGACCGCGTAGGTGCTCTTCTGAGAACACTTTCTGCGTAACTACCGAGAGTGTTTCGCTGTTTACCCTATCTAGAATAGTTCAGAAGGTGCTGCTTACAACCTGTACTGATATGTTAATGTGCTGTACCAGTCATACCTATAGGGCTTCTGAAAATCCCAGAACAGCTCGTACTTTTTTATCAACACAACAAGGGCAAAAAAAAAATCAGAAATCTTAATTGGGTTTACGTGGCAACGCGTACATAGCTCAATAGTGAAGGGAAGTCTTTGACTTGAGAAATCAATGTAACAAATGATGAATACGTATTGGCATGAAGCTAAACTGTAACCATGAGATCAAAACTAAAACTGTGGCAAATGTAGAGATGGAAGAAATGAAGCTTCGAACGAGTTCTAAATTTTCGCTGTTCGGAACTGTTCATTAGCGTAAGACATTCTGATACAGGCCGTCTGGACATTAAAGCCTGGCCTGCTCCGAAAACAGCGAGGTACTATAATAATCTACTATTAAATAGTCAGTGACCGCTGAAATGCCACTATCGAACATGACCAAAGTCTTGGAGCAATACACCATCGTTGCATCTTGTTTTAACATTTGTTTATTATCCACTGCGGTCAGAGAATTGTCAGAATACGATGTTGGTCTCATTAGTGATCTTCCAAACTGTTAAGAGCGTTTTTTTTATTTACTGTTTTTAATACATTCTTAGTGTGATTTTACTTTATACCACAACAAAAATAAATGTATCTAGCACCGCATCGTGCTCTGAGAAAAAGAAAGCAATATCTCGGCACGTTCCTACACCGGTGTAATGTATATGGGGAAAACGAAAAAAAAGTGCTTCATACAGGATGCAGAAGGGTGTGTCGCTACTCTCCTTACGCTTCATCACCCAGGTACGTCTTCACGTATATCATGTTATTCCACCGAGAATCGAACTTAGTCTGGTCAGAAACTTCCTGGCAGATTAAAACTGTGTGCCCGACCGAGACTCGAACTCGGGACCTTTGCCTTTCGCGGGCAAGTGCTCTACCATCTGAGCTACCGAAGCACGACTCACGCCCGGTACTCACAGCTTTACTTCTGCCAATATCTCGTCTCTAAGTGTCTTCTGCTACCTGTTGATGATCCAGCTGCGTGGAGGGTCGCGTAGGGCACTCCCTAGGTAGTTAGAAAAATACTGTCTGTATTTTGGGTTCCGTACGATCTTGTAATGACGTTCTTGTAGGTAGTTCCAAAAGTCGAATACATCTTTAGGTCCATCGTGAAATAAGTAGTGTACCGCATGCGCACGGATCCACGTGGCAGCGTTGGTCTTGGCGCGCGGGAAATACTGTTGATCCGGAAGTAGTAGAAACCGAGGTGTAATGTGTTCCGGAGTCACTCGTAGAAAATACGACAAAATTTGTCGCACAAAGCGCCATACATCTTCTACCGCGCCCCATGTGAGACGGTGTTCGTCCGCGTCTGGTATCCCGCAGTCTACGCAGAGAGGCGATTCCGCCATGTTTATCTTGTGGAGGCGTGATCGGGTGATCTGTTTACCATTGACTGCGATGTACCATGTGGATCGGACGGGTGTGTCCAGTGGAACCGCTTGAATCGTCTTTCACACCACCTTCCAATTAACCTGAGGGCTTTTGGTCTCCACGATGTTTGGTGGGCGCCTCTGCTGTAGGACATGATATACACTCCTGGAAATTGAAATAAGAACACCGTGAATTCATTGTCCCAGGAAGGGGAAACTGTATTGACACATTCCTGGGGTCAGATACATCACATGATCACACTGACAGAACCACAGGCACATAGACACAGGCAACAGAGCATTCACAATGTCGGCACTAGTACAGTGTATATCCACCTTTCGCAGCAATGCAGGCTGCTATTCTCCCATGGAGACGATCGTAGAGATGCTGGATGTAGTCCTGTGGAACGGCTTGCCATGCCATTTCCACCTGGCGCCTCAGTTGGACCAGCGTTCGTGCTGGACGTGCAGACCGCGTGAGACGACGCTTCATCCAGTCCCAAACATGCTCAATGGGGGACAGATCCGGAGATCTTGCTGGCCAGGGTAGTTGACTTACACCTTCTAGAGCACGTTGGGTGGCACGGGATACATGCGGACGTGCATTGTCCTGTTGGAACAGCAAGTTCCCTTGCCGGTCTAGGAATGGTAGAACGATGGGTTCGATGACGGTTTGGATGTACCATGCACTATTCAGTGTCCCCTCGACGATCACCAGTGGTGTACGGCCAGTGTAGGAGATCGCTCCCCACACCATGATGCCGGGTGTTGGCCCTGTGTGCCTCGGTCGTATGCAGTCCTGATTGTGGCGCTCACCTGCACGGCGCCAAACACGCATACGACCATCATCGGCACCAAGGCAGAAGCGACTCTCATCGCTGAAGACGACACGTCTCCATTCGTCCCTCCATTCACGCCTGTCGCGACACCACTGGAGGCGGGCTGCACGATGTTGGGGCGTGAGCGGAAGACGGCCTAACGGTGTGCGGGACCGTAGCCCAGCTTCATGGAGACGGTTGCGAATGGTCCTCGCCGATACCCCAGGAGCAACAGTGTCCCTAATTTGCTGGGAAGTGGCGGTGCGGTCCCCTACGGCACTGCGTAGGATCCTACGGTCTTAGCGTGCATCCGTGCGTCGCTGCGGTCCGGTCCCAGGTCGACGGGCACGTGCACCTTCCGCCGACCACTGGCGACAACATCGATGTACTGTGGAGACCTCACGCCCCACGTGTTGAGCAATTCGGCGGTACGTCCACCCGGCCTCCCGCATGCCCACTATACGCCCTCGCTCAAAGTCCGTCAACTGCACATACGGTTCACGTCCACGCTGTCGCGGCATGCTACCAGTGTTAAAGACTGCGATGGAGCTCCGTATGCCACGGCAAACTGGCTGACACTGACGGCGGCGGTGCACAAATGCTGCGCAGCTAGCGCCATTCGACGGCCAACACCGCGGTTCCTGGTGTGTCCGCTGTGCCGTGCGTGTGATCATTGCTTGTACAGCCCTCTCGCAGTGTCCGGAGCAAGTATGGTGGGTCTGACACACCGGTGTCAATGTGTTCTTTTTTCCATTTCCAGGAGTGTATATCCCGCACCGACGCCTGTTTCATCGGTGGTACTGTGTTCAATGTAAAAGTTCCCGAAGTAGTAGAAGGGTGGGGGTATGTCTTGCGTCGTCAGTGGGGGCATAAGGGAGGGCGGAGCTAAGGACTCCAACAGCAAACCTGTCAAACTTTACGGGTGGTGGCGCCACAGCTTGATGTGTGAGCTGACATACAGGGCCACAGCTCTGTCGTGGACATGGACTAGACGAAGACCTCCCCTTTCTGGGGGAAGGGTCAGTGACTCATAACTGACTTTGAAGAGCATGCCTGTACTGTCGTAGGCTCCGAATGCCGCTAATAGACGTCGAGCCATCAGTAACGGTATTGGAAGAACACGCGCTATATGTGGAAGGCGCAATGCGAGGTAAACATTGACGAAGTGTGTCCTTTGGAGAATGTCGAGGGTCCGCAGGCGAAGGTTGAAGATCTGGACCCGAATTTGTTGTAATAAGCGGCGGTAGTTAAGAGCCGCAGTGCGCCGTATGTCGTCGTGAAACTCTATTCCGAGACATTTGATAGTGCCACGAAGCTGTAGGGGTTCGACACACGCTGGGGTCAACCTGCCTCCTATGGCCATGGCGACCGATTTGGCGACGTTGAGACAGCTGCGGAAGCCACACCGTACGAGGTAATCCATTTTAGTGCTCCGTTGACATCGTCGCGATTGCGGAACACGAGAACCAGGTCGTCTGCATATGCTGTACAGCGAAATGTGACGTCACGTAGGGTAAGACCGGTGAGGCGTTGACGGAGGCCACAGAGGAGCGGTTCCAGTGCCAGAGCATATAGTAACGTCGACAAGGGGCGGCCTTGACGCACGGAACGGAAAATCGGGAGGGACTGCGAGAGACACCCGTTAACGAGCATTTTGGAAGTCGCCCCTCGGAGGAGGCGCATCACGACGTCTGTGAATTGCTGTGGGTACTGCATGTGCTGGAGAACGGACGTTAGGTACGCGTGATCCACTCGATCAAAGCTTGGCTAAAATCTAGTGATGCCAGCGCTCCCGGGATGCGCCGTGCCCTGGCTAGGGCTATTAAGTCACGGTATCGACACAGTGCTGTGTGGATGTTGTTGACACCCCCTAGGGAAGTCTGATCTGGCGAGATGACGTAAGGTAGGGTCGGTCGTAGACGGTTTGCTAATAATAATCTGGTGAATATCTTCATGTCGCAGCTGACGAGTTTTAACGGGCGGTAATCTTGTATTCGAGCCCCACCTTTAGGTTTGTGAACCGGTATAATTATTCCTTCTACGAAGGTCGCAGGGAGCGGCACCGCGGGGGACATAAACTCGCGACAGATCTCTGTTAACTTGGGAGCCAGTAAATACTGGAAAGTTCTATAAAACTCCACAGGGAGCCCGTCGGGGCCAGGAGACTTATTCGCCGCTCCTTTACCGATGGCATGGATAACGTCGTCTTCCGTAATGTCGTTCAATAATTCAGTTTGTAAATCCTGTGGGACAATGCCGTAAACCAGTTGTGAGACTGCTATTACCGTCGTCGGGTCGGAACATTGAGCAGAATAAATTAGGTCGAAGAAGGCTGCAGCAATATCGCGTTGTGTGGTGTGATGACGGCCGTCCTCAGTGGTGATGGCATGTATCAGCGCCCGTCTTCGCAGTGTACGTTCTCGGGTGACGTGGTACATGGTGGGTCGTTCCGTTGCGAGTCTGTCTTGTGTTCGCGCCCGGACGATCGTCCCTTCGAGGTGTCGGCGCATATAGGCTGCGATCTGTGCTTTCGCACGCTGAACTGTCAACTGTCGTTCCGGTGTGGGTGGCAAGGAGGCGCATTCGCGAAGGACGGTGAAATAAAATCAAGGGTCTGCCGCTTCCAAGCAGCAGTCTCACGACCATACGTAATAAAGATTCGCCGTAGGGCCGGCTTGGCGCAGGTTAATCACCAACTAATCGACGTAGGATACGTTGGGAGGCGGCGGGCGCACAAACTCCACGTGTCTTCGATGGCGCGTCGACAATCCGGAGAAGCGAGTTGAGCAAGGTTTAATTTCCAGGGATGTCGGCTGCGCCACACCCTTTGGCGACGAAGGGTGACGGCACATATATAGGCCTCGTGATCAGAAAAGGCTACTGGCCACACCTCCGCGTCACTCACCGTTGCCGCGAGAGAACGGGAGATATAAATCCTATCGATGCGACTAGACGAGTGACTCGTGAAATGGGTGTATCCCGGTCTATTTCCTCGGACATGTTCCCATGTATCTACCAGTTGGAGATCGCCGATGAGTGTCCCAAGTTCGGGGCACGGTGAATGGCGTGGCAGCTGATCTTTAGGTGCTTGGGTGCAATTGAAATCGCCCCCTAATATCAAGTCATCGTGCCTGCCCTGAAAAAGCGGTGCTATTCCTTCTGCGAAGAAGAGCGATCGGTCACGACGGCGATTAGTTCCGGAAGGGGCGTACACATTGATAAACCGGACGCCTTTCGCCGTTATGGCCATTCCTCTAGCGTCGGGGAGATATAGGACTTCGTCCGCCTCGAGGCCCTCTCTGAGGAGAACTGCGACTCCACTGTTAGTTAGCGAGGCGTGGGACACATGAGCCGTATAACCATACATACCCGGGAAATCGGCAACGAAGACTTATTGGAGAAAGACAATGTCAACGTCTGCTGCATTGAGCATGTCTTGGAGCAGCGACAACTTCGTACGTGTCCGAATGGTGTTAATGTTGATGGTCGTTAAGCGATAGGTCTGTACCTCGTCTCCTGCGGTGGGGGCCGCCGTCAGTGTCGCCGTAAAAGGTGGGGCCTGTGATCTGCTGGCCGCGTCCGCGCCGTCATCTGTTGCTACTCAGGAGGGGCCGAGGTGTGGGAGGAGAGAACTCTCTCCTCATCCACCACAGCGGGCGTAGAATCGTCTTCAATGTCATCCGCCCAAGGTCCGTAAGTTAACGGTGGCTGCGGTAGAACACTTGTGGGCTGAGTGACTAAGGGTGAATCCACAGTTGTTTCCGGTTGTGTACCAACGGCGGGCGCTGTGCTGGCCATCCGTTTGTCCGAGAGAGCGGAATCGGGTTTGTCAAAATCAGACAAAGTGACAGGTGAGGGCGATCTCGTGTCATCCATTTTCCTCGTCGTTTCGTCGGCCGTCCGGTCGTCAACTGGAGAAGACGTCCGCTGCAGGCAATCGTCTGAAGGTGTGCGACGTCGCTTTTTATGTTTTCTCGGTGACCTTTGTTTGCGGACATGGGTTTCTGTGTCCGAAAGAGTTTGTGATTCCCGTATAGCATCCCCCTCAGGTAGAAAGGCAGAGGTCGATACAACCCTAGCGTCGAGTTCCATTCTCTCGTCCGAATCTTCATGTGGAGTCGATGGCGGCGTTCTTCAACCTCTGCAGACACCGTAATGGTGTTGGTCAATCCAGGACCGGCGACAGGTGCGCATTCTAATGCTTCCTGTCTTCCGGGGGGGGGGGGGGGTTGTCGTCTGTCATGACGGTCGATCGTGTCACCTCTGCGTAATTGAGGGGGAGGGCCGTGAGCGTAGGAGGTGGTGTCGTGTCATGCAATGGAAGTTGTGTAACCCGACGTTGAATACACGCCGAGCGCACATGACCCTCCTGGCCGCAACCAGAACAAGTACGAGGTTGTCCGTCGTACATTACTATTGCTCGACAGCCACCTATGACTAAGTAGGACAGCACATTTTTCTTTAATTCAATTTTCATTTGTCGGACGCCGTTGAGGACCTGGTACGTCTTGAAGGTATTCCTTTTTTCGGCCTCGTGGCTAATTACCGTCCCATAAGGGCGGAAAGCTGAGGTAACGACGTCCGGTGGTACTTCGAAAGGGAGTTCGAAGACTCCTAGTGTGCGTAATCCTAGTCCAGCATGGTCAACAGTAACCTCTCCAATGTGACCATCGGAGTGTTTGAACTTGAGAGTGTTCGCGCATCTGTTCACAACTGCGTGACATAACTCGTCATCGACCATCTTGACGTAAACGACGCTACTTGTAATGGATAGGTGGATACCGATGATGTGCTGTGTTGATATTTGAACTTCGTCACAGATGAATCGTTCGACTTCAAAGGCTCGTGGTCGTGCGTAGTCGGGCTGGAAGCTGATCTTGATGGTAGCTTTTCTGTACGAATGAGCCATGGCGACTCAGTGTTAACGGACGCGAGTATTAGCTGCGGCGAGGAAGTAAACAAACTACACGCGCTCGCGACTCTGCGGACGGGACGTAAACAAGACGTCCTCGCCGCTCACCGGCCGAAAGCAGACTGAGAGCGTTAGTGAGAGCAGTGATCTCAAGGCCTGGCAACGACTGTGGCAACGAGTGCTTTGTGCCGCGTCGTATGTTCCAAAGAGGTCTTCACGTTTATTTGACTAAAAACCGTAATCAAGGTAGTAAAAGCAACAGATAGTAGCATAGCTTCGAGAAACAGTTCAACAGACTAAGGGAAAAGACTTTTATCGTATTGGCTTTTGGTTTGACGCTGAAAATGGAATTAGCTGCTCATCGTGAGCCACCTAACAAGAACTTATTCGATGAACTCTTTACGACTGGGAGCGAAACAAATGCTTCATTGCGACTTGAAACAAATTTCCGACGCGCAGTCAGCATTGGTTTAATGAATTCGTCTTAACTGCAGTTTTACGAGCACTTGCATTCGCCAAGGCGTCTTCTGCGCTGTGAAGACAACGTCTTGTCTGGTCTGCAGCCGTTCTTTCTTTCGTCTGATTCTCAATCGTTATTCTTGTGAATGTTAGCATTTAACGTAAATCACTCCGACAAGCAATTTGTATTTCTTCAGTAATCGCGTACTCTTTCCACTTTCTGTTGAATGTTTAACACAAATTTCGCAACATGTTGAGTGTTATTGCCTGCGCACCTGGTAGAAATACTGAATTTATTAACGTTGCCATCCTACTGCTGTATTTACGACAGTAGGTACCTCATCTGCAGTTTTCTCTGTAACTGCTACTCTCTGAAAACGGCGTAATACGAACCAGTTAATAAAAAATAGTTCCTACCTCGTTAGCACTGTTCAATACGTCTGCAGTAACGTAATTCTAAACCAAACGATTTTGACAAACTTAGATTCTCCGTGGAAAGAAACCATATGACTTTTGGTACCTGATTTCTGCTGCCCACACCAACATGTGCATCTACGGGAAAAAATTCATTATCTGAATACCTAAGAGTAATGTGATCGTAAAACTTCTGTAAGTAACGTAAGAGTTGGGTTGTGTTGGAAATCAGCCTTATGCAAACACAGTTAGTTTATTTCTGTATTTACCCAGACATGTTTCGCCACCAATGTATCATCTTCTGTGGGTCTAATTTTTATTTCCGTAAAGTACACTATCAAATTTATAATAATTTAACTGTTGTACCCGTAAGAACAACAATATGTGCAATTTGCTTTGTTTTGTGTAGACGCCCACCTTATAATTACATAGCTAAATGAAGTAACTCTCTCTTTACCTCTCTTTCTCTCTCTCTCTCTCTCTCTCTTATTCCGCGCGCACAAACACACACACACACATACACACATTACATACACTCTGCCCTGTCCCAGCATCGACACCACACCAATTCTGACTAAACACTCAAAATTAGCACTATAACAAACACAAGGCCAGCGACGAACAAGTGAGCAGCGACAATAACACAATATCTCTCACTGAGTATCGAGTCAGAAGTGGTTGCTCAGATCACGTTTCGCTACATTTTGTGAGAGTGCATTTGAGGTGAACTAGTGAGCGAAAATTTTGTGAACAACTTTGTGGGAACAGTGAACTGAATAGCAGTTGACCGAGATGCCAAACAGAGACACGAAACAGGACGAAAAATGTAAGTGCAGGAAAGCACATAACCTCTACCCACGATACAGTTCTTCACAAATACGCAATAAATTTCTTGAAGGCTAGTTTTCAGATGACACGCTGTCAAAAAAAAAAAAAAAAAAAAAAAAAATGGATGAAAAAGAATATAAAAACGGATGTATAATAATGTAGTTCATTTAGCGACGTACTTTTAAGGTCAGCATCTAAATAAAACAAAGCAATCTGCGCATATGGTAATTTTTAGGCCTACAACAGTTAAATCATTATAACTTTGATACTGTACTTTACGGAAATAAAAACTGGACCCACAAAAGATGACACATTGGTGTAGAAATATATCTGGGTGAAAACAAAAAAATAATAAACTGTGTTTGCATAAGGCCGATTTCCAAAACAGCCCAAATTTTAAATCGCCAACACGGAAGAACATCAAGAGGAGCTACAAACCTTAGTAAAACGAGTAACTTAAACTTTTCAGGTATTTACATCTTTCACTGTATTTTTTCAGAATAACTGACAAAAACTTGACTCATTCAAGTTCCATAATTCTTGCTGTCACTGTACCTACTACATCGGCGGTTATAAATGGGTAAATAATGCGACTCGTTAAACGTGAAAATATACAATGCGATAGTAAATGGTTTTATATTCAGTGGGTGACTGGCGATTGGGACAACGATGTTTTGTGATGAGCGTCGGAGGGAGACATGAAGAGCTATTTGTGGACTTAGGGTTAGCAAGAAACGGAACACTGAGTGTACGCTACTGTAATGCCTCATTCTTTCAGCACAAGGAATAGAAAAGGGAAAATAACAACTGCACCATGTGTAAATTCCGTTTATAGTTTGAAAACGCTGTAGCCTGGCTGTAGCGATTTTCAGTAAGGGGCGTTACGTAAGAACTTTCTTCTCTCATAGCCCATCAAAAATTTACTTATGTTCTCCCTTAACAGTTTTTGGTGAACTAGTTTCGGTACTTGGAAAAGAACGACAGGTGAATGTTATACTGCAGAGCGTCTATGAAATCTATGACACTACGACCCTGCGTCTGATGTGGACCGACTGGAGTCGAGTTTGAGGGGATAATACTTCTTACTACTATTTTTATTCGACTGACAGAGTGATTTATATTATATTAAAGGTCAATGGGCGGTGCCTTCGACTAGTAACAAAAACGACGGGTCCGGTTCGACTGGAGCCATTGTTTAAATTTTGAGCAAAAATCATCAGCAATAGTGGCCGAAGATTTCAGGCTTAAGAAGTCACCCTCATCCGGCCAACGCCGTTGTTAAAGCGGGAGAAGGATTGGACAGAAGTTAAGCGCACGTTCTTGTCCTTGATGTGGGTAACTGCTCTTAGAAAGCGGAAGAACCAGCAATTATCTACCGCATGGGGATGAAGAAGACGGTGGAAATCACTGCATTAAAGACACATTATTTGTATACACGGAAGCCGGCCGGGGTGGCCGAGCGGTTAAAGGCGCTACAGTCTGGAACCGCACGACCGCTACGGTCGCAGGTTCGAATCCTGCCTCGGGCATGGATGTGTGTGATGTCCTTAGGTTAGTTAGGTTTAAGTAGTTCTAAGTTCTAGGGGACTGATGACCACAGCAGTTGAGTCCCATAGTGCTCAGAGCTATTTGAACCATTTTTTTGTATACACCGACATGTGCCCTGTAATTGAAAATGAGTCATGATGATCTCTCCTATGGCAGAAGATTCTTCTCTCCGGGAGAGGACTTCCAACGTGGAGGTGACCATGAGAAAAAGATTGAATAATCAACTAAAGGGTAACGTTCTTCGAATAGGGGCGCGGAATTTCACAAGTTTAAACATGGCTGGGAAGTTAGAAAATCTATAAGGGGAAATGCAAAGACTCAATGTGATACAGTGGTGATCAGTGAAGTGAATTTTTGTTCAGCGATTATAGGGCCATATCAACAGCAACAGAAAATGTTGTTGAATTCGTTGTGCATAGGAAGGTAGGTCAGAGAGTGAGCTACTGTGAATAGTTCAGTGATGGGGTTGCTCTCATCAGAATCGTCAGCAAACCAACACCGACAATAATAGACAGGTATATATGTCGACATAGCAATCAGAAGATGAAGAAATAGAGAAAATGTATGAGGATATTGGGCGCGTAATTCAGTACGTAAAGGGAGATGAAATTTAAATAGTCTTGGGGACTGGAATGCGGTTCTAGGGGAAGGAATAGAAGAAGGGGTTTCGGGACGATATGGGCTTGGCAGTAGGAATGAGAGAGGGCAAGGATAATGGAGTCCTGGAATACATTTCAGCTGATAATAACGGATACTCTGTTCAAGTCTCATAATAACAAGAGGTATACTTGGAAAAGGCTGTGAGAGGCAGGAAGATTCAAGCTGGATCACATCATAGTCAGGCGGAGATCCCAAAATCAGATACTGGATTGTTAGACTTTTTTCACAGTTTATTAATAATGAGGAGTAGCCTGAAGTTTAAGAGAGTAATCAGGAAAAATCAATCTGCCAAGTAGTGGGATATGTAATTACTACCAAGGGAAACTCCCCGTCGCACCCTGCTTCAGATTTAGTGGTAATAGCCCCAGCTGATAGCCCGTCAATAACTGAACACAGATCAAGCATGGAAACAGGAAGCATTCCGGGTAAGTGGTAATGGTGACAGACTGCCAAGCAGGCGAGCCGTGTGCAAAACTCAATTGTGCCAGTTTTCTTCCACAACATTATGAACTATCCGTCCAGTCATTGGAATGTCTGTACTCTTTCTGTAGTCTTGGCAGTTATCATACCATACACTGGTTATAGAATATGAGACAGTTGTTAAGATTACGTTACCAGTGCAAATAAATGTGATTAACAGTGAGAGCAGGCGAGATACCACATATATGTCTCACAGAAATGCAAGCAACAAATAGACTGTTGTGATCTATGTTACAACAAAGCAATTCAAGACTCAAGACTTCCAAAACGGAAAGCAACTTCAAAAATGTGAAAAAGATATGTTTTGATAGAGCACAGAGAAACTGTGTGATTGTGAAACTGTTGCGTTCATTTGTTGCAGCTTATGTGACAAACTACTACATTTTCAGCATTTGCTTGGGAGTGATCACATTCACATTGATATGAACTCCTGTATCGGGCGAGGAGGCATATCTCACTCACTTACCAGTCGTACAAATTAAGTGCGTTAATAAGAGATTCCTATCATACGACACACGTATTATCACTGATGCCATTTGTGACACACCAGACGCGTTTTTCGGTGAAGGATTAGGTTGACTTGTCGCCTTCTCATCAAAATTTTGCGGTTCCCATGCGAAAGCCACTTCCTTTCGGCTGCTAATAGAGTAGTTGTGCAGAATCAACTATGATGATAATTATGTCGCTACCTTACACCTCGGTGTTGCAAACGGACGTTACGCCACGACACAGATACAAATTTGAAGAAAACGAACAACGAAAAAAAAAAGTTTGCACGAGGGAAGATTGAACATGGCTCACCCGGTTTGTATTCGGGCACCGTAACCAATTAACCATGGGGCTTTATTGCTCTTCTTGTTCTTGGATCGTCCACTGCATCTATTTTACTTTTTTTTAAAGTCCAGTATACCGTCTTCCTGTTTTCGTGTTTGATCTGTGTTAATTTTTTGACGGGACCACTTTCCAATAAATCTGAGGGGGTGCGGTGGGGAGTTTAAATTCTAAGAAATGAAGAGATACTCAGTTGACAGTTTATTTGAAGAAGAATGGACGCTTTTAAGAAGAGCAGTGACAGAAATTGGAAATAAAAACATAGGTACATGAAATGTCACTGTGAAGAAACACTAAAAAAGGAAGTACAAAAACGTTAAGGGAAATTCAGAAATACGGAAATACATGTTACATGGAAGAAATAAGTAGGAAGTGCGGGGAAGCTAAGGCGAAATGGCTGCAGGAAAGACGTAAAGAAATCAAAAATGAAAATATTGTCGGCAATGCTGACTCAGTATACAGAAAAGTTAAAACAACCTTCGATGAAAATAAAAGCAAAGGCACTAATATTAACACTGTGATGAGAAACCCACTCCTAAACGCAAAAGAAAGAGATGGAAAGAGGACACAGAAGGCCTGTGTGAAGGGGAGGACTTATCGATGGGTTTTAGAAGGAACTGGATGAGAAAGGAATGACATAGGAGATCCAGTAATAGTCAGAGGTCAAAGAGGTCGGAAGGAATGGACAACGTATTCAGTTGGAATTTCTAAAATACTTGGGGGTAGTACAACCAAACCGTTATTCAGATTGGCCTGTAGAATCTATAAGATTGGCGACATACCATCATACTTAAGGAAAAATATCATCCGCTTAATCCCGAAGATGGAAAGAGCCGACAAGTGCGAGAATCATCGCAGTCAGCTTAACAGCTAATGCATCCAAGTCGATGACAAGTATAATATACATAAGAATAGAAACGTAACCTAAGGAGCTGTTAGATGATGATCGGTTTGGCTTTATGGGCAACTGTACGTACTGATAATCTCTCTTGCCCTAAAATGAGAAAACTTGCGAAGACTAACCCTGAAATGATCCTTCGACGCATGCTGACAGGTTGGACAGTATTAACAACTTCGAATATCCCTTTCTTGGCTGCAGACTTAGCGTACACTGCTAAGCTGTACAGTGAATGCGGATTTTGTTTTCACACGGGTTGTTCTTCGTAGCTATTCCCTGTGGTCAAAAGAGTATTGAGAAAGAAGTTTCCGAAAAAAATATACGAACTACATCAGTCATGTGGGTGGTGCGAAACTGTTTTAGCAGGTTATTTATCGTGAATTTGATGTTATTAACATCCCTCCATTGCAAATATTATTCAATGAGCGTTCATTACTAGTCAGAATGACTCCAATTTTGAATTTGAGTCATTCTGACTAGTAATCTCTCTCACCTGTTGGGCATAATATGCATTAACGAAATCATAAACGTTTTCCGCCAGCTCTTACATAAAATATACGCCAGCAAAATTTTAAGTGGATGAGTTGTGGTGCATGTTGCACATGGTTTATGCGTGTAGCAAAACAGAGTCTGCAACGCTTGAGTTATGTCACGACACTGTTATAAGATATTTTTTCTTTTCTTTTAGGCTGTATTCCACATAGCTAATTAATATTTCTGTTAATAATTGCGCGACAAATTTCATTCGATTTTTTCCACTTTTTTACAACGAAATTTTTTGTTGATTGTAGAAGACAAGGCTGTAACATCCGTCTGAAGACACATCTTCAAAACGAAAACACTTTCTCTCTTTAAATAAAGAGCGATAGTCATTTTCTGGCGGATTCTTGCTGTCAAAGTTGGAAATTCATATTTAAAGAAATTCTTTTGGTGATTTATAAGGGAGACTTTCTTAATTAACTAATAGCTGTTGGGCGTCTTCCAGACAAAATTTATTTATTCTCTAAATTTTTTAACATGATAGTTTTCTGCTATTAATTAATCGAACGAGTTACAAAAGATTTGCAGTATGGAGTAAAACTTTTCTCGTGGGTGTTTACGTAATAATCGAACCTTATTTGTGCGACTGGAGGAATACTCCAGAAATCTATTTGTTTCATAACTGCGAAGACGACGGGTTGGAGAGGCTACTACTACACTTTTGAAAGATGTATTAATGCACGTTTGTTAAAAGGGTTGCTGATTTCGAATGCTGATGTACACTTAAATCTGTGGGGAAGAACACAGTTTAGGAAAATATGTAAGATAACTGCTTGCTTTTGTTCCACGGAATGCGAGCATGTTTGTCTTCGACCTTTAACGGTAGATGAAAACTGTGCACCTAGTAGGTAGGGAACTCCCGTGTTTGTCTTTTGTTTCCATATTCATGTTACATTTATCTTCAGTTCGTGGCTAATATTTCAGCTACAGATGATATTAATTTTCGTTGCCGAGCTTCCTCGCATTACGTCATCGCGGAGAGAAAGGTCTGAACTTTGTCTCATCACGCATGATGCAGAGAACATATTTCGTTTATGATCTGATACAGTGAGACCGTACGCCAAGCCACGGGGTCGTAATCCTAAGAGGAGAAAACGTTTGCACTGACTATCATGTGTGTTTCGAGCAACATTAAACATGTACATAAGCACACTGGTAATGTTACGAAATGAATAAAACTGTTGATAGCGAAAAACTACCGGCTTCACAGCGTTGCTGTATACTCAGTTGTGTCTTCAAGAATAGAGTGATCAAGAGACATTAAACTTGAAAAGAGAAGGAGAACCAGCACCATAGTTTAAGAAGGAAAATTTCTCTTACGAATGTATGAAACAGACACATGTTCTGAACAGAGTGATGGGTTTTACACATTGACAGATTTTCATGTCTTGTATGGCGTCATTTGGATAATTTCACACCAAAGGTTATCGCATACTGATAGAAAATTTTACTTTTTAACGTTATTTTTCGTGCGTCTTCCCTACTATTCGTAAGTTATGGCACCAAAAATGCTTCAGATTGCCACAAAAATGAAAAATTTATTTGTACTTAGGTCCATTTTTATTAAGAAATCGTGGAAATCATTATCGTTAGAATGGAAGGCTAACTGATTTACATGATCCAAATACTTCGATGTTTGTTACTCTAAAATCTCGGCGTGGAACGTCATCATCAAGCGCAGCAAAGTACAAATATGCTGATAAGGAATACAATTTTTTCGTGAATTTGGTAACTGATTTTAATACATGTGCACTCTTAAAGTGCCGAAACGATAACGCGGAGATATTGTATTTCTTCTACACAAAAACATCCCCTAATTATATTATAGTGCAAGATCTAGAATGAATCTTCGCTAATTATCAAACGCTTTTTTCCAATATATATTATAAGATATCATGTTCAGTACACCAGAATTAAGGGTTATTGAAACAAGAATGAAATCAGAAACCACGATTATGGTTCCGTATTAGCGGTAGAATATTTCAGAAAAAAAAAAAAATTGTGACGGGCCATGACTCGATCCCGGATTTCCCGCTTGTCGCAAGCAGTCGCCTTCACCACGTTTTTTTTTTTTTTTTTTTTTTTTTTTGGGAGGAATAAATATACTGGTTTCTCCTGCCAGTAAACAAAAATGAGTCTCCTTCGTCGTGTTGGCGAAGAAGCAATTTTTTTTTTTTTTTTTTTTTGAAAGAAAACAAAGACTCCGATTATACTGGTTTCTCCTTCCCGTAAACAAAAATGAATCTCGTTCGTCTTGTTGGCGAAGAAGCAATCCTTTGGAACAAAAAAAATTTTTTTTTTTTTTCAAAGCCAAAATCAAATTTCTTTTTCCTTTAAGAACAAACTATGAGGAAGAAATAAGGAAAAGCTTTTTAAGTCGTCATGCGACTTGTAGTTAAAGTCTAGTTCTTACAGGAGCTCCTGAAGTGTATCCGTCTACAGCATGCCAGCTCGTCCAAACGTGTCTTCTCATGGCGTAGGCGTGAGTTCTGGGTAGCAGATCTATTCAGTTCGGTTCGTTTTATACAGTTTTCAGCTTCTCAGGGCTTGGACGTTCCAGCTACTAGGTGTGTCATCGAAAGTGCTCCGTAAGAAATTAGAAAAATATTGTTTATAGCGTGGGTTGCGCAGTGACGTTCGTTGAGATAAGTCCAATATCCTACCGTAGACTTGTCGCCTGAAGTAAAAAGATAGCGGATCGTGTGGCCACAGATCCAATTCACAGAGTTAGTTTTGGCGGAGGGGTAGAAAGTCTTATCGAGGTACAAAAGCATGTGGACGTCGATCTGAGCCGGTGTCTGGCGAGTAAGAAACGCCAAAATTCGCCGCGCAAGTGTCCAGACGTCTAGCGCTGTGCCACAGTGGAACCGGTGGACATCTGTGTCATCCACGCCACAGTGGGTGCAGACGGATGAATCGGCGAGATGGATGCGGTGCAGACGATCTCGGTTAACTTGTTTGCCATTCACGGTGATGTACCACGCTGATTGAACGTCTGATTCGAGAAAACGCGCATGGATCGCCTTCCATATGTGTCGCCACACGTACTGTGGATACTTACGTTCGATGGGGTTGGACGGGCGGCACTGTTGTAACAATTCGGAGACTGTTTTCGTGAGGTACAAACGTGGAAGTGGTAAGGACCGGTAGATATAACTGAACTCCAGGAAAAATCGTTGGATGTAATAAAAGGGGGTTGGAATGGTCGATATCAGTACTGGGGCGGACAAGGAGGCCGGTGCAAAGTTGTGAAGCAGGAGGCTAGTAAGGCTCTGCGGGCAACGATGCCAAAGTTTGAGTTGGGAGCTGACGTATAGTGCCTTGACACGAGTCGGCACGTGGATGAGTCCCACCCCGCCACGATCTCGTGGCAGTGCAAGGGATTCATACTGCACCTTGAATAACATCCCCGAGCTGACGAAGGAGCCGAAAGCCATCAACAGTCGTCGCGCCAGGAGATTTGGGACTGGTAGTACTTGAGCCACGTGTGGTATACGGGAAGCATGATACATGTTCACGTATTGCGCGCGTTGGATAACGTCGAGAGCTCGTAGCCGGTGATCTGCGAGATTTGCTCTGATTGTCTGTAGCAAGCGTCTACCATTGATAGCCGCTGAGCGGCGCAGGTCTGCTGTGAAATCAAGTCCAAGACACCGTATGGTGGCGGCGACATTAAGGGGGGCAGCGCATCTCTCCGGCAAGCCCTCACCAATGAGCAGGACCTTGGATTTTGACACGTTGAGGCAGCTCCCCGACGCTTCGCCGTAAGTCGCCACCCATGTCAGTGCTGCTCGTACTTCATCTTCACTGCGCAGATATAGTACTATGTCGTCTGCGTAGGCTGTACAACAAAAACAGTGGCCTTGCACAGCCATGCCTTCCAAACGTTGGCGCATGCCCTGGAGCAGGGGTTCCAAGGCGAAAGCATATAAAATCGTGGAAAGAGGACATCCTTGCCGTACAGATCGTGCGATGACCAGGGACGGTGTAAGACGACCATTGTACATGATTTTAGAGGTTGCACTACTCAACAGGCGCATAACCACTGTTACAAAACCGCCAGGAAAACCCATATGCTGAAGAACTGTCCGTAAATAGAAGTGGTCAACATGGTCGAAAGCCTGGCTAAAGTCCAGTGAAGCCAAGGCGCCAGGGAGACGCTGATGATGCGCTAATGCTATCATGTCTCTGTAACGGCAAAGGGCCGTACGGATGTTGTTGTCGCCTCCTAGGGAAGTCTGGTCGCAGGATGTGACGTAACGTGCGACCTTCTTGAGTCGCGATGCCAGTAGCCGTGTGAATATTTTCATGTCGCTGTTGAGCAAAGTAATTGGTCGATAGTCCTGGACCCTCGATAACCCGCGCGGTTTATGTACGGGGATAATAATTCCTTCTAGAAAGGCGCTCGGGACCACTGTCCTCGGTGACATCAGCTCTTGTGCGATTGCCGTCCACGTGGAAGCCAACAAATACTGAAAACTTTTATAAAATTCGATGGGTATACCGTCAGGTCCAGGAGACCTGTTATCGGAACCCGCCTTGATAGCATCTACCACTTCATCTGTGGTTACGTCGTCTTGGAGGTCATGCACAGCATCCTCCGGAAGAGTGTTCGTAGTGAGCTGAGCGACTTCTGTGATCAGTGCTGCAGAATGCGGTACGGCTGCGTATAGCCCGGCAAAATGAGCATGGAGAGCACGACCGATGCTTTGTTGGGTGTCGTGCCGGCGCCCTTCCACATCAGTGAGGACTTGGATCAGAGCTCGTCGTCGTCGTTGTCGTTCCTGAAGGAGGTGGTACATCGACGGACGTTCTTGAGGGATTCGATTAGAAGCTCGAGAACGGACTACAGTGCCTTCCAAGTTACGCCGCATGATCAAGGAGATCTGCGCCTTCGTGCGATGGACCATCGACTGCCGGGCTGGCGAGAAAGGCATCGTCGCACAGTCACGTAGAATGGTGTAGTAGAAGTGCAGGGTATTAGTTTGCCACGCCTTTAATTCCTTCCCAAAACTCATCAGAGTCTTCCTGAGGGTCAGCTTTGCACAGGAGAGCCACCATGATAAGGTGGAGTCATAGGCTTCTCGACGATGGTGGCAGCGTGCCCACGCTTCTTCGACCATACGGCGACAGTCTGAGGAGGTCAGGTGAGCGACATTGAGTTTCCACAGACCACGACTATGCCACACTTGCTGTCGGGCGAGAGTGACGTCACAGAGGTTTGCATAATGGTCTGAAAAGGCCAAGGGCCAGACTTCCGCATGACGTGTGCCATCAGCAAGGGAGCGGGTAACGTAGATGCGATCTATGCGGCTTGACGAGTGAGAGGTGTAGAATGTATAGCCCGGTTGAATTCCGTGGAGCTTCTTCCATGTGTCAACAAGTCGGAGACGGTCGATGACCACTGAGAGAGATGCACAAGGGGAATGTCGCGGGAGTTGGTCCGCGGGCTCTTGTGTCGAGTTAAAATCCCCACCGAGTACCAAATCGTCCTGCGGACCGGTGAAGAGGGGTGTGACGCTTTCGGCAAAAAAAGTTTGTCGGTCATGACGGCGGCCAGTGCCGGACGGAGCGTAGATATTAATAATACGCACGCCGAACAGTGTGAGGCCATACCTCGCGCAGTGGGGAGGTAGATGACGTCCTCTGCAGGGAGTCCATCGCGTAGCAGGATGGCGACGCCGCTACCGATATCGGATGCGGGGGAAACATGGGCGTTGTATCCAGTGGGAACTAGGAAGTCAGCCACAAACACCTCTTGTAAGAGTGCTATATCCACATCCGCAGAGTAAATAGTGTCTCTGAACATGGCCAGTTTATGGGGGGCACGAATGGTGGCAAGATTCATCGTGGCGATACGATATTGCTGCGTGCGGCCATCCTCAGTATGTGCAGAACGTGCGGTAGAAGTAGCCGGCAGGTGGAGACCCGCCGGTGGTCCCGCAGTGGTGATAATTACTGGCGGGGCGCCAGCCCCAGTGTCGCCGAGGTGGACTCCTGTACAGACACGCTGGCAGTCTGTTCCGCTTCTTCTTCAACGTCATCGGCCCAGGAAGCTGACGACGTGGACATGTGACGGTCACGTACTTCCGGAACGGGTGTTGTGGATTCCGCAACTTGAGTGGCAGGGGGACCGCCGTCATCATTCGTTGACAACGGCGAGGACACGTCCCTGGCTGGGAGAGTAGGCGTCACAGGAGGGGCTCCTGTTGCTGCCACATCGCGTGACTGGACGCAATGTGGGAGATCACCGTCAGACATCAGGTCGACATCTCGTGGGGCCGTCTGAGAAAGGGCGTCATCGGAAGGCGTTCGTCGTCGTTTCCTGTGTTTGCGAGGCGACCGCTGTTTTCTGATGTGGCCTTCTGAATCAGAATGTGGTCGCCCGTCGTCTGACGCCGAACCCGTCTGGACAAAGGCAGACGTCGGCACGACACCGAGGTCGACGTCCATGGTTCCAACAGGAACATCGGTTTCGGTCTGCAAACCGGACGGTCCTGTAGCGAGCACTGGAGGTGACGCCGTGCTTGTGTCCTCAGCGCGTTGTGCTGCGGCGGGTGGCGTTGACGATGCTGCTGGCGCAATCGAGATTGGTACGACGGGGTCCTGTGCAACCTTGGCGTAGGTGATGGGTAAGGACGTGACCGTCGAAGCCTGGGTCTCTTCACCGAACGGCGTCTGTATTAAACGGCGGTGTAAGCATTCGGAACGTACATGTCCCTCCTGGCCACATCCTGCGCACGTTCGTGGCTGTCCATCATACATGACGATGGCCCTCACACCGCCAATCAGCAGGTACGATGGGACATGTTTCGTCAGCTCAATTTTTATTTGCCTGACGCCATTTAATACGGGGTAGGTCGTAAATGTTTGCCACTTCTCCGCGACGTGACCCAAGACGGTGCCATATGGTTGGAAAGCGGCAATGACCACATCCTGAGGCACCTCGAACGGGAGTTCAAACACCCGCAATGTCCGGAGACCGAATCCAGCATGGGCGACTGTCACAGCACCCATATGTCCATCAGAGTGTTTAAATTTTAGTCCGGTGGCATGACGGTGAAGTATGTCATTGCAAATTTCCTCCGTCGACATCTTGATGTAGACAACACTTCCAGTGATGGAAAAATGTATGCCGATTACGTCCTGGGGGTTCAAACGTAGATCCTCACGTATGAACTGTTCGACTTCGAAAGCTCTTGGTCGTGGATGTTCGGCCTGAAACGTTACTTTGATCGTTGCACGGCGGTACGAGTGCGCCATGGTGTACGTTAGTACTGGACTCGATAGATACAAACACCGCGACCCGGAAGTAAACACCGCCAAGAGCGGAGCGTCACACGGCGCGCGGAGCAGCTCCGCACGCTAGCACGGCTGCGAGCCGACGACCACTTCGGCTATATGAGCACACTTCCAGGAGCGGCGCATCTCTCCAATTGTCCTGGTGTCTACCCTTCCTTGTGTTCGAACTATATTACCGTGATTCCCGCACAGGCTGAGACACTGTGTGGCTCGTCATTGCCTTATTAATGCATGAAATACGGCAGTGCAGAGCTATGACACTGGTTCATGATCGACAGGCGCAGTCTATTCAGAATGAACTCGCATATTGCGATTATGGTACCGCATCAACCATATCAACGCAATGACGAGAGAAAACTGTCTCATCCAGTCCGGGAATCACGGTAATATAGTGCAAGCGTAAGGGAGAGCAGACAACAGGACAACCTGAGATATGCGCGGCGCCTGGAAAGGTGCTCGTAGAGCCGAAGCGGTTAACGCAAGAGCCATCGACAGGCAGGAAATTTGGGTACTAGTCCCAGTCCAGCACAAATTTTCATTTGTTCTGCAATATTCTGCAGCTGATGCGGAACCAGTTAACGAGTTCTTTCTTAACTGAATGCGGTTGTTCACCGTCAACGCAGCGTCTCAGACAGTGAGCGACACAAA